>NC_088922.1:9907500-9962500 GCF_038396675.1 Hydra vulgaris
CATTGCAACGCAAGGTCTTCATTGCTGTTTAAATGAATTTCAAATTTTGTTAGAAACTTGGTTGCACAACTCAGTTAAGGGCAAAAAGTTAAACTTAATGAAAGAAAAGTAATAACTTTCTCTAAGATTTTGTTTATATTTTTCTTCTAAAGATCAATTTATTGAAAAATATTATGTGGTAGAGGACAGAGTTATCAGAAGAATATTAGCCACAGGGACAGATAAAATGGTTTGACTTATATGTTCGAGTTAACAGGGGTGTTATTGAGTGACTTTTATGAGAAAGAATTAGTAAGGATTCAGTAACGCGGGGAAACTCAAAGTACTTTAGAGTTTCTTTGCATTACGGAAATTTTATTGAAGAATTTCTTTATAAAATGTATTTTGACAGTATAACACCTTAAAGATAGCCCAGTAAAGAAGGCGCTATGCCTTCTTTACTGGGCCATCTTTAAAGGTTTTAGGGGCTGTCCAAAAATCATGTCACAAGATAGGGGGAGTGGAGGTGTTGGCCTTACATTTATTACAGGGGAAAGGAGAGTTGTATTTAGTTTTGTGACACAATTTTTTTTTTCACGCAACATTTTTTTTTCAAGTTTCAAATGTAAAAAATTTTTCTATTGATTAAAAGAGTGCTAAGTCTCAAAAACTAAAAAAAATTAGCCTGCATCTCAAAAAAAAGTTCAATTTAACATAAATTAGAATTGACTTTTTAAATTGACTTAAATTTTAGTCAATTAATATTTATTTATTTGAATTTTCATGCTATATTTTTCTATACAATGTTTTTATCCGAAGATATTATTGGCTTAGCATAGGAACAGCCACAAATAGTCATTAAGACTAATCCAAAGTAGCACCCGTTATTGACCAATATTTTTGCGTACAGAAGTACTACTCAAGCGCTGAGTTGGTGGTGGCAGGATTTGAACCTGTATCATACAACAGTCCGGCTTTTAACTTTTCGTTTGACCCTCTAACCAACTGAGCTATCCAGCCAACGTATACAGTCAATATACGATTTAATATGGATTAATAATCTATGGTTTTATGAGTCAATGATATAGCCGATATATTATAGATGAAAAAATAATTAATAATATAATAATCATCAATTAAAAATAATAAATTAATTATTAAACAACAATAATAGTTAATACGCATAAAATATTATAATGTTAATATAACTTGCACCGCGACACTAACTTATTGCTAAAGAAATTATTTAAATAATACATTTATCAAAAATTAAATATATCTTTGGAGATTAATGGTTCGTTTAGTCACTATTAAATTATACAACTTTATATTGAACTATAGGAGAGCAAAAAAGAATATATGTACATTCACTTCTTTCATACCCAATTAAGTCAGTTGATAGTCAGTTGTAACTACAGCCATATCAGTCAATTTATGTACGCATTGATTATTATTATTGTGTGAAACTTTAAAAAATTTAAATAATAAATAAATATAGTTATAATTAAACAACAATAGTTAAAACATATAAAACAACTTTCAAATACATCAAAACACAAAATACTAAAACTTGTTCTCTTAAAATACAAAAAACATCAAAATTTTTAAAATTGCACCCCTAAGGAGAGTCATATGACTCAACCCAAGTTAGCCATGCCTTAAAGCACAGGGAATTGATCATCCACGGCTCTACTTCAATATATTGTATGAGCAAAAAATTAAATATTCAAATGTTTTTTTGTATTAGTATTTTTGTGGTTTTTTTTATTTGTATATGCGTACAAATAATGACTTTCAAAGTAAAAATAAATAATAACTAAAATCTAAATGTATTAAAATGCATTCAATAGATAACTATAAGTAGCTAAGAAAATTAAAAATATTATCATATTTAAATCAACAACAAATTTTTTAGAGAGGAGGGGAGGGGAGTACATAATTTTAAGAGAGAGAGAGAGAAAGAGAGAGAGAGAGAGAGAGGGGGGGGGGTCAGTAAAACATGTTGATTTTTTTACTAGGGGGAGTGGTCCTAAACTGTCAAAAATTGCGTGAAATAATTTATGGACAACTCCTTACAGAATTAGGAAGAAATTATTATCTAACATATAATTAACCTGGGTAATTATATATTAGATAATATTTTAATATATATTTTCAAAAACATGACAAAATGAACAGACACAATTATTATGCTTTTATATTTTTAAATTTTTCTAAAATTTGGGTGATTTAATGTGGAATTACCACATTAAATCACCCAAAATTATTGTTGTTGCAAAAAGTTATGAAAATAAAACAAATACCTATTGTCTCAAAAATATCTTCTTCATCTGGTGAAGCTGATTTAATAGTCTTGCTCTTTAGGTCCTTTAATCTAAGATATCGAATAACTCTCTGAAGTTTACACTAAATAAAAATTAAAAATAAAGATCAGCCAAAAACACAAGAAAGTTTATAGATTAAACCTATTTTTACTTTCCCTTTCATAAAACAAAATAATATTTCTATAAACATCTTTTGCTTAGAAAGAAAGTTTAACTTTGCCTAGTTAATCCTAGTTAACCATCTATCTTACACTTACATATAATATGATAATAATAAATAACAACAAAAAATTATGAATAGAATACTTATGTTTTCACAATCTTCTTTATTTTGATTAAATTAAAAATATTTCTTACAATAAACTGTAACTTAGAATACATAAAGCATATATATACATATATATACATATATATATACACAAAATATTAAAAAAAAAATGTAAATAGTTTTTATTATTTTTTTGGGAATCCTTTGCAATGACATCGCAAATGGTGGACGCTTTTTTCAAACGGTGAAAATAACTTTTGAAAGGAAAAAAGTAAAAGGGAAAAGAAAACATTTATAAATTAAACAAAAATAAAATCAACAAAAAAGAAGAATAAATAAACGTTTTAAAAGAAAAAAAGAAAAAGAAATATCTGTAAGAAAGTTAGTAAAAAAGTGATGAAAATAGAAGTTAAAAAAAAAAAAAAACGTTAATGAATGAAATATATAAAAAGAATGGCAAAGAAAGAAAGAAAAAAAAAAAACAAATTAAACATCGGAACAACGATCGGCAAATCAAGATTTTTTTTATTTTTTCATTTATTTCTTTAGTTTTCTTTCCTTTATTTCTTAGGATTATTTATTTTATTATTTATTTTTCTTCAGTTTTTTAGCGTGTATAGTGTTACTTATTATTTTTTGTTAGTCATTTATTTATTTTTAATTATTATTTATTTTTAATGATATATAAATTTTTTTTTATACAGTTACATATTATTTGTTTTTATTTTCATTTTAGCCATTTATTACATATGTTTTATTCTACCGTGTATTATTATTTTTTTTAATCCTTTTTTTTTGTTTTTTTTTTGCCAAAGGTAATTTTTTGTTTTGTTTTTAATGTTTGTTGTAACTTTTGTTTTGTTTTGATTTTCTCAGTGTTTTTCTGTTTATATTGTATTTATTTATTTGGTCATAATATTTGCAATATATTTTGATTATTATATTATAACAACTATGATTATATTAATATATTTACTAAATCTTTATAATTTTTTTAGCAGTAGTCGTTTTTATGTCATCGTTAGTTGTTACGTTTTGTCAGTTTATTACTGTTTGTAACAGTAACTTTGTATGTATAAACGATTGCTGTATGAAAAGTAATACCGATTTATTTAAATTATCATAATTACTTTATTATTATTCTTATTACTATTATTACTATTATTATTATTATTATTATTACAAAGATTAATTGTATAAACTATTTTTTTTAAGGTATTTACTTGAGATTAGTATATCAATACTATTTGTAAATAGCCGTGAAAATTTATTTTCAGAATATATATGATTGATTGATTGATTTTGTCTGTTAAGAAACTCACCCATAAACAGTCGTCCCCTCATTTTTTTTTTTTAAAAAAAAAAACTAAATTGAGAAAAGCAAACATAAGACGTAGTGTTACAAATGTTTTAAGAAATAAATAGCATAAGTTAAAACAAGTATAAATTTTTTAAAACTTTTTTTTTTTAAAAACATATTTCAATTTTTTTGATAATTTTTTAATAACAATATTTTTCAATTTAAAGATATTTTATGAAGATAAAAACTTAAAATTGTTTTAAAGGCCTAATATTGCTTTTACATTAAAACTACCAAAAGCCAAAGTGCTATCATAAAAGGCAGGGTGCTATCAAATTAAAATTGGAAAACATTAAAAAAAAATATCCAGAATATATTTTTACTTTTTTTCCTTTCCTTTAAAACAGCTCCATAATGAGAAAAGCCACTGTTTTACAAAAAAATTCATTGTCAGTCACTGATCTGTGAACAGAGTGTCACAGATACTGAATTGTTTTATATCCTTTGTGACTGATGAGCCATGACTTCCTCAAATATACTCCAATAAGATAATATAGGCATTAGGCTATCGGGCTGAATGTGGTTAGAGCAGTTGAAACCAAACGATCACTTCAGACACCGATGCACACATTTATTCAGAAGCTCTAAAATGCAGATGTCCCTGACTATGTGCTTGGAGCTAGAATCTTACTTCACAGCACATTATGCCCCACCAGTACAGGACCCTTGTCTTTTTTACCTAAGAGTGAAGGCTTGTGACCCATGGTGACTGTGTGCATTTGATCAATTCAATCAAACATGCAGCCAAAAAAATGAACTTAATTAAAATAAAACTGACATTGAATACTAATAAAGACATTTTTATATTCAATATTCAAAACTTTTATCTTTAACTTTTTATTTTACTTTTATCAGAGCAAATGAAGAAGTTTTCTTGTGTTTTTTTTTTGTAATTCACCTGCCAAGGCCAAGAAGGCCACTACAGATGAGGAGGCTACTTGTGGTTATAACCCTCTCCCAACTCTATAACTCCGAAACACGAACCTTGACAAACAAGGCCGCTGCGCGGAGGAACAAGTTGAGCACGGTACTACCAGGGACGTGGTGGGAATCGAACTCGGAACCTCTCGCTTATGAAGCGAGCGCTCTACCACTACACCGTATGTTTCTCATATTTTATCTCATAAGCACTGACACTTCATCTCATACTCCATATCTCATACTCCAATTACTATATGAATATTTATAGTTTCCTAAATGCTCTTTTGAACTTACAAAAAAAGTACTATTAATTATTAATAGTACTTTTTATAGTAATAAACTATTCAACAAGAATCAGACATAAAAATATTTGCAAAATTATAAATATTACAAACTATGTTTTGAAAATTTGATACATGATACTTCCCCGAAACAAAATTTACAGTCTAATCAGGATCCATTTTTTTAGATTAATCACACAGGATTCATTTATTATTTATTAGTTTAGAAATATTACATAAAGAATCATTTTAAGATTAATAATCATTGTTAAGATCATATTATAATTGAAGTAAGTATAGAAAATAGTTTAGCAATTTATATATAACATTTTATTAGATATAAAGTAGAAAGGATCATTTTTTTTAATTTTTTAAATTGTTTACATTTTGTTTGTTTTAGCTTTTCTTTTAGCTTTATATAGAGGTATGGATGAGGCCTAACTATTTTTTATATATTTTTCATGCAAAAAGTTATACTAATGCTATTTCCATAAAATTGGTTATAACTACTTTGAAAATTCCGTGATGCTATTTACTATTTTTGTTCTTTTTTAGAAAATTTAGAAAAATAAATTAAAATTTAATGCCAATACTGACATGGTATGTCACATGTTATTGTATGTAAAAGTTAAAATTTGTTATGAGGATTACAATTCTTATATATAAAAAAAAAGAAAAAAAAAAGGTAGAGAGTATTGTTTGTATATATATATATATATTTATATTTTGTTTACTTTTTGTTTGCACAATTTAAGTTATATATATTTATTGTTTGTATATATGCTTTTTTGATAGGTATGTGTATGTGGTAATATGTGGTTTATAGCTGTTTTATCAATATGTTTTTTATAATAATGTTAAGTGTTTTTTTATTGTTTGTGTATGCGGTAATATGCATTATATAATTGTTTATAAATGTGTTTAAATATGTTTATATAAGGTTAAATATAAATATTGTGTTAATAGTTGCTACATATGTTTATATTATGTTGTTTCCATGTTTTTAAAGTGCTACGACTTGCTAAATGTATAGAGTAAGATTTGTCAACCTTGCCAGCCAAGTGATGTACTTATAGCAGAGGGTTACACGGCAGTGTTTAGTGTTAAACTATTACTGGTTTAGGTCTTTGTGTTTTCAAGCCTTTATTTTTAATTTTTCAAAAAATACATAATAATGTATTTTAAAAACATTTTGCATAATGTTGTTACTTATGTTCTGTTATATATGAATGTTATGTTACTTAAGTTATGTTATATGCATATTATATTAACTTATGGTGTGTGCTATTGTTGTGTGTTGTTGTTGTGATGTTGTTCTTTTGTAATCTTTTCAGTTGATAGACATTTGGCTTACCTTCACGTTCGTGTCTATTTTTAAAAATAATAAAAAGGTAATATTATTATTAGATCTCACTGCTTTTAATCATTCATTAAAAGCCCCAACAAATTATTTTGCCATATATACAATTTGTTTTATAAAACTAAAAACTTAAAGCCAATACAAATTATTTTGTAACAAATTATTTTATAAACTAAAAGCCAAGACAAATTGTTTTGTCAAATATACGATTTGTTTTATCTCAATTTGATTTTTTGTTTTTAACGCTGTTCATTACATTATTTTGCTATAAATATTTTGGAATCAAGATGTACCAGCATAAACTATTTTCTAAAAGCTAACATGAAATAATATTTAACAACTACTACTCTGGTAAATCACAACAGCTTTTCTCTATCAGGTACATTGATTTTCATTTTTTGTATGTAATGCTTTTCTTATTTACTTATTCATTGCATTTTTTATTTTAGATTTATCAGATGATGTATTTATGTGGTATAGAAGAACAAAATATTGTAAAGTTTTGTGAATTTTTTAAAAACGTTTACTAATAATTTTTTTAAAGAAATAATATTGAAGTTTGCGAAAAAAGGGTTTACAACACTTTTTTTAAAATTTTTCTATATTAGCAATATATTTATTATTAGAATTGCAGGTTTTTTTAAAATTATTATTAGCTAATTTATTTAGATTAATTTTTTTAAATCTAAATAAAAAAATTTAGAAGTTAATTTTTTTTCTTCCAGCTAATGTTTTTTTTTTTAAAGTCATAAGATTATTGTATAATTTATTTTAAATGAGAATTTCTTATATATAAAAATTATTTGTGTGTGCTATTTAGAGTGGAAAAAGAAATTATAGAGAAAAGATCACAATCTTCAAGAATCTTTTAAGATTTTTTGATACTACTTTCAATTAAAAGCAAAGTTTAAATGGATGGTATTAGGCTAGAAGCAGATATTAGTTTAGAAAATGGAAAAGTTAATAGGAAAGTTAATCACCGCAGAAATGAAAAAGAGATTAGGCTTAGGGAAGATGAAATTATTAATCTACAAAATGCTAGATATGCTGCTTGGCAAGCAGCAAATAATCGAACCCAAATGAGGAGAGTGTGGTTAGGCGAGTTGAAAATAATCGTCACAAAAATGAAATAAGCTTAGGCGAGATGAAATTAACAATCAACAAAATGCTAGAAATACTGCTTGGCAAGCAGCAAATAATTTGAACCCAAATGAGGAGAGTGTGGTAAGGCGAGATGAAATTAATAGTCAACAAAATACTAGATATGCTGCTAGGTACGAAAGAATGCATTGTATAGCAAGAAGTAATACTATTCCAGATTATACGTATTTAGCAGAAATGAATTATATTTGTCAGCATTGTGGTGCTAAAAAATTTCCTGATAAAACACATTTTTTATGTTGCCATAATGGAAAGGTAGTTTTGTCGCAACCTTCACCATTTCCACAAGATTTACAAGATTTATTTAAAGGAAATTATGCAGATGGAATGCCAATCAGAATTTTTTAAAATATATTAGAAATTATAATGCCTGTCTTTCTTTTGCTTCATTTAAAGCTAATGTAGTTCAACCCATGAATCATGGGCCGCCATGTTTTAGAATATATGGTCAGGTTTTTCATTGTATAGGTAATCTTAGGCCAAATCAAGATGTTCCGCCGATATATTGTCAACTATACATCTTTGATCCACTTGCAGCAATAAATTTAAAAATGCAACAACGTGGAATGATCTTTGCTTAAATGATTTAACGTTTCAATTGCCAACTATATTTAGTAAAGAGAACCCATTTGCTCTTGCATTAAAAATATGGCTGAAGTGGAAAATGAAGAAATTCTTTGAGCAGGTATAGAAGGTCACTAAGTGTCAGTTGTAAAAATGTCTTTACTTGAAAGGCAAGATAGACATTGCTATAATCTCCCTTCACATAATGAAGTTGCAGTTGTATTTGTTGGCGAAGATGATGCTCTACCTGCTTCCAGGGAAGTTGTTATTTACCCAAGAGGTTATCCTCTTAAAACTATATCAAATGTGTCTGCCAACTTAGATCCTATGGTTTATCCTCTATTTTTTCCAAGGGGTGATGCTGGTTGGCATAATCAATTGGTTCACAACCCTGAATGTGCTACATTGGTTAGAAATCATGTTACATTACCTCAGTATTACAATTATAAACTTTCAGATAGAAAATTTTTCTTCACTCTTGGCAAAAAAGTGTTTCAGCAATATGCTGTTGATGCATATGTTAAAATTGAAACCCAGCACCTTGCTTTCTTCAGAAATAACCAAAACAAACAGAGAAGCGAGCAGTATGATGCCTTACACAAACATGCAAACAACCTTGGAAATGATTATAATGTTAGACCAGGGCGTGTTGTAGTTTTGCTATCAACTTATGTAGGAAGTCCTAGAGCTTAAAATGAAAACTTTGAAGACGCTATAGCTATAATTAAAAAGTATGGTAAACCAGATCTTTTTATTACTTTCACTTGCAACCCGAAATGGTGTGAGATAACTGAAAATTTATATCCAGGTCAGACAGCAAATAATAGACCTGACTTGGTTACTCAAGTATTTAAACTCAAATTAAATAACCTTCTCAATGACAATTTTAGGCACGGTGTATTAGGGAAAGTTGTAACAAATGTTCAGGTTATTTTAAAAGCGTGGTTTGCCACATGTTCACATTTTACTTCACTTTGCAAATGACGATAAGCTTGAAACAGCACAGGATATCAATAATTTAATATCTACAGAAATTCCAGATCCGATTGTTAATCAGGATCTTTATGACATTGTTAAAACTTGCATGATTCACGGTCCATGTGGCATACTGAATCTAAATTCTCCCTGCATGAAAGATGGGGTGTGCAGCAAAAATTATCCTAAAGAACTTAATGTTAACACAGTAGCAGTTCATAATGGTAATCCACACTATAGACGTTGTGATAATGGTTAGGTTATCAATATTAAAGGTATGGTAAGGTAATTAAATACGTGCAATAGTTGAAAGAATTATTTAATAAATATGACATTTTTTAATTGGTCGCGTTATACTTAATTTTTTACAAGTTTAATCCTTTTTAATTTACTCTCAGTTTTTTTTTTTAAATATCCTTAGCATCTTCTTCTGTTACCAGTGAAAATGGTGAGATTATGCTTTATATTTTGATTAAATAAAATTGCAAATATTTAAAATTTTTATTATATTCTTCTATTTGTAATTTTAGAGTCATTAATACTTGAGAGCTTTTGTAATTTTAGATTCGTTAACATTTGAAAACTACAGAAATTATTGCTCCCAACATCCAGGGTCTCTCTCGGAGAGGTCTTTTAGTAAGTGGTGTAGTAATGGCGGTATGGATGAGCCCTCCTTCAAATGGAGGACTCATCCATACCGCTGTGTTTGGAGACACCAAAGAAAAAATAACAACCAAAAGATTGTATATGTCTTCTATCAGTGAAGATATTTATAATTTTTTTGTTGCTGCTTTTTCTTTAGTGATTGTTTTTTTTTTTAAATTTGTGATTTTTTTTTTTAAATTTGTTAATTTTTGTTTTAATAATATATTATGTTGTATATTTATTTTGGTCTTTTTTAATTAGAATTAAAATCGATTCATTATCCAATTACCATAATATAATGATGCTATATTCTATTGTGAAAAATATTTAATTAGTAGTTTAATTTATTGAACTCACTGCTTTTAAAATTTACTATAAGCCAAGACAATATATTTAGTCATATAAATGCAATTTATTTATATCTCCATTTGATTTTTTATCTTTAATGTTAATAGTTTGGCTTCTTGAAGCATTTTATACTTTGCTTTTTAACTTAAAATATTTTAAATCCATTGTGATGTCTTTTAAATTAAACTAAAGTTTACTAAAAGCCAATATGAAATAACATCATAAAACAACACAGACAAGCTGCATCATAACAGCAACTTAAGTATGACAACAGGTTACCAAAAAGCAGGTCAATTGTCCAGTTTGTTTTTTGTATTTGTTTTCTTATGTCTACTTATCTGTTACAATTTCTATTTTAGGTTTGTCATATGACGCATTAATGCAATATAAAAGATCAAAGTTTACATATTCTTTTAAATTTGTTATACACAATTAAATTGGTCAATTAAATTTTTTTTTTGTTTGAAATGTATTCGTCTCAATTGCTTAGTTATTTATAATAAACTTAGTTATTTTTAATAAATTTATTTTGTTGTGTGCATTTAACATTTTTAAGACAATTTTCTTTTTTAAAGAAAAATTAATCAAGGGGATACCAAAAAATTAATAACTTCTGTATAATATAAGTTAACTTCATATTAATCTTAATAATTAATTAAAGTTCATGTTATAAAAAATATTACAAGAATTGAGTTGATATTTTTGTCAATTTAAAGCATGATGAAGTGTTATTATTTTGTGTCAGTAACTAAAAATGTATTGTGTTGAACTTAAGAATATCGAGGAAAATGGTTCTGCCTTACACTGATATGACCTTTGTCAGTTGTAAATTACTCAAATAATGTTAAATAATAATTGGTAAGTTATTTTACCTCCTCATACTTTTTATGCTAATTTTACAGATGGATTAATACTTTCAATTTGAAGGCGTTTTTCTAAAAGGGTATTAGTTAAGGTTTCTAATTTTAAATTGTGGACTAAACAGCTACTATAAATTAATTATGTAACAGACCAACCATAACCCGTATTACAGGTTGCTTTTTGCTAGTTTAAACTAATCATGCAGAATCCAGTTTTTTAGATTTCTGTGAAAATTAAAATTTTGAAAAATTTTGAAATTAGATACTTCCAGAAAAAAATAATCTATGTAAATAGATAATTTTAGCAAAAAATTTTTTTTATAAAAACAACTTACCTTATTATTCTTCAAAATAAATAGGATATCATCAATACTAGTAAACTTTCCTCCTCTTGTATTAGTCACTTCTGCTGCTTGCACCAGCTCAAAAAACAGAAGTGAAATTTTACAGTTTTAAAAACAAGCAGAAAAATAAACAAAAATATTCTTTTTAGTACAGCAACCTTAGTCAAGAAAAGAAAAATTATATATTATTTTATATATATATTATATATTATATATATTAAAATTTAAAAAACAATAATCAGTTTATATAAATATGAAATGAAATCTAAAATAGTTATCTTTTCATCATTAAAGGTATAAATTAGCTGTTTTAAGAAAAGTTGATAAATACTTTAAATTTATTGTAAATTCAAGTCAAAAATTTGGACCTCATTTTTTTATACATATTCACAGTAATTGAAAAAAAGCAACTTAAATCCAAACTATGGGAAAACGTCAAAAAGTGACATCATCTGTACGCAATCGAAGAAAAAAAATATTTATTGTAGCATAGTAACTAATAAATTCCTTAAAATGAATTTCTAAAGCCCTCTACTTCTTCTACTTTTCTTTTCCACTTCTTCTACAGTTCTTTTCTACTTCTTTTCCAACATTGAACTTTATTTAAATCTTTTAAACTGCATTCAAGTAAAAATTTTGAGAAAAGAGTGAACTTTGATAAAAAATAAAAATAAAAAAAAATTATTATAAACTGAAACTTTAATGACTTTCTTATTCTTACCAAATATGGGACATGACAACTCTACAAAAAA
Organism: Hydra vulgaris; assembly: GCF_038396675.1. NCBI lineage: Eukaryota > Metazoa > Cnidaria > Hydrozoa > Anthoathecata > Hydridae > Hydra > Hydra vulgaris. Next base: position 9,919,643 of record NC_088922.1, read on the forward strand.
AATAAAAAAAATTGCACAACATTTTTTTAGTATTTTTTTTATAGATATATGTATTAGCAGGTTTCAAAACAGTCATAGGTCCAAACGACTAAAAATCATTATTTATTTTTCTTGAATTAAATTACCTTAATATATAAAATATATGTTTTCTTGCTTTATTAATTATAAATGTAACCAACAAACTAAAATTTAGGTGTTTACCCTCTGCATATTTTTTTAATCTAAAGTTTATGTTATATTTTATTTATTTATCATGTATATTTATATATAAAAATTATCATGATCCACATGATAATCCTCACCATATATACTCATACTATGTATGCATAAAAGTGCCTCTTACCTAACCTCTTGGATCCAAGTAGGTACATATGCTTTTATTCCTTCCCTTTGGTTTTAAATTAATCCTCTTTGACTTCATGTTTCTTACTTTCCTGTGCAGTTGCTATATTAAACCATTATTATTTTTTTTGTCTTTTTTGCAAGAACATCTCTCTTAATTACAAATGAATTTTTATTATTGTAAGAAGTAATGAAAAAAGGTAACAGGAAAAGCAGTGGCTTGTGAATTTTAACTTCAAAAAAACTTACTTATTTACTGCTAACAATTATCGCATTATTGTTGACATTCCTATATTGACAAAAAACAACCTCTCACTCTCAGACAAGTTCTTAAAGCATATTGTAAATGTAGTTGGACCTGCTTTATCTGCCAAGTTTGAGCCATTATTTTGGAGCACTTAAGAACAGTCATAGTAAACGGACTAATTTTGAATAAAGTGTAACATGAGAATGAATGTCATTAGATAGAATAAAAGATGCTAGCTCTTTAGAGCACTGACCATTTTAGTATTTATAAAAAAGAGAAAGAGAAGCAACATTACAATGATGTGACAATGGTTGAAGGTTGGGTGCAAGAATGCATAATCAGCATAGGCCCACCCCCTGGGCTCCTGATGCCAGTCAACTAACACCCCTAAATTATAAGTTTTTCAGAAGTTCATAAAACTACAATGACTTTGCAAATGGTAAACAACTTTTTTTAAAAAAGAAAAACAAAAAATTATAAATAAACTGATTTTAACATTGTGGAGCAATTTAGATTGGTATTTATGTGTAAAATTTTTTTTTTGGAAAAAACCTGTATGGCACCCCCTTTTCACTTAAAACCTACTTGTTCTAGCCCTACTTTCTAAAGATATACTAAAGAAATATATGCATTAATATCTCCAGTGATGACAACTGACCTACAAATGAAAGACGTACATCTATTCTTAATAGAGATATTGATAGATGACATCATGTTTTTTTAAACTTGTCTATACTCTACAAAATTGACTTGACTCCTCCTTTTACATCTGCATTATGATAAGAATATTGACAATAAATCATTTTGCTACAACCCAGCAGGGTTGAAGCAAAATGATTTATTGTCAGGGTTATAGAAATCATAAGTCTGTATAATGTACTTAAGAGGCCCAATTAATGTTTTGTACCCCTGGAAAAAACTTTTTGCAGAAATAAGTTTGTTATAATTTTGAATTTTAAAGTTTGAAATAATTATTTATTAAAAAATAAATATATTATATATATTTTTTGTTTGTAAATTTTAAAAACAACTTAGAACTTTTTTTTCTTCTTTCAAGTTTTCCCCTTAAACAACCAAACAACTTTTTCTAGAATTCTAGTTACCTTAAAAAGTTTCTTGTATTGTTAAACAAACCTTACACTTCATAACAACTCTTTGCAGAGTGTGGATAACTATTATTATTACTATTATTATTATTATTGTTATTACTATCATTAGTATTACTATTATTATTATTTATGAAATTATTGTTATTATTGTTATACTATTCCATAAATTTACCAACTATAATTTTTTGTGCAGGTTTTGCAAGTTCAGAAACAAGATTCGATTCTAAAGCTTTTCAATGTATGTAGCAAAAGCTTTTCAATGTATGCAGCAAAATCTTTTTTACTTTTTTTGCAAGTTGTTTTTAAATCTATTCCACAAATTAATTTCAAAATTTATAATTAATTTTTACTAATATAGTTAAATTTTACATCATTGAGTTAGTTAATATTTTTAACAACCTACCACACTTGTCATCTGCTGATGTACTATATCTTCGACAAGAGAAACTGATTCATGTGATGGTTTACGGCAGTCGCCAAATGCATACCTATATCAAAAACAAAAGATGATATAATAAAAATTTATCAACTTATTATTAACAAAAAAAAAAAGTAATAATAACAATAAAAAAATAAAAAATAACAAATTTGAATTAGAAGAAAATTTAACTCAAAAAAAGAAAACTGAACTTAGTAGTAGAAAACTGAACTCAAAAGTTGTCTTTACATCATAGAGATTTCAGTTAAAATTTTTTGTTTTCTTTGTTTTTACAGTTTAAATCTGAACAAACTCAAAATTTTTTTTTTGTAACAATCACATATATGACAAAATTATTTTTCTTAGCTAGAACTGCTTTATTTGTTGGTAAACATGATTTTTATTAAAAACTAATCTATTCTATTTTTACTTTTTTAAATGAATTTTTTTTACTTGTTTAACAATTTTACTTGTTGATTATATTGGATTTTTTAATACTGTAAAAAGTGAAAATGCTATCAGCAAAGAGTAACATTTGTGTCTTTTAATGACAATTGTTGATGTGATAATGTAAAAAGTTGCAAAAAATTTTAAATAACTGGTATTCAAACTGCATAATAGTGTTATTAGTGTTATTAGTGATATTATTTTTACTATTGCTGTCTCGCAAACAAAAAATCAGAGAGCATTTCAACTATCATAGATGGAAGGAACTGGAATTGTATTGTAGTATGTGTAAAAAAAAGGAAGAGAAAAAGATATTATTAGTTTCCAAGAGAGCTATTACTAGTTTCCAGGAGAGATATTATTAGTTTCCAGGAGAGATATTATTAGTTTCCAGGAGAGATATTATTAGTTTCCAGGAGAGATATTATTAGTTTCCAGGAGAGATATTATTAGTTTCCAGGAGAGATATTATTAGTTTCCAGGAGAGATATTATTAGTTTCCAGGAGAGATATTATTAGTTTCCAGGAGAGATATTATTAGTTTCCAGGAGAGATATTATTAGTTTCCAGGAGAGATATTATTAGTTTCCAGGAGAGATATTATTAGTTTCCAGGAGAGATATTATTAGTTTCCAGGAGAGATATTATTAGTTTCCAGGAGAGATATTATTAGTTTCCAGGAGAGATATTATTAGTTTCAGGAGAGATATTATTAGTTTCCAGGAGAGATATTATTAGTTTTAGGAGAGATATTATTAGTTTCAGGAGAGATATTATTAGTTTCCAGGAGAGATTTTATTAGTTTCCAGGAGAGATATTATCAGTTTCCAAGAGAGATATTATTAGTTTCCAGAAGAGATATTATTAGTTTCGAGGAGAGATATTATTAGTTTCCAGGAGAGATATTATTAGTTTCAGGAGAGATATTATTAGTTTCCAGGAGAGATTTTATTAGTTTCCAGGAGAGATATTATCAGTTTCCAAGAGAGATATTATTAGTTTCCAGAAGAGATATTATTAGTTTCCAGGAGAGATATTATTAGTTTCGAGGAGAGATATTATTAGTTTCGAGGAGAGATATTATTAGTTTCCAGGAGAGATATTATTAGTTTCCAGGAGAGATATTATTAGTTTCAGGAGAGATATTATTAGTTTCCAGGAGAGATATTATTAGTTTCCAGGAGAGATATTATTAGTTTCCAGGAGAGATATTATTAGTTTCCAGGAGAGATATTATTAGTTTCCAGGAGAGATATTATTAGTTTCCAGGAGAGATATTATTAGTTTCGAGGAGAGATATTATTAGTTTCCAGGAGAGATATTATCAGTTTCCAGGAGAGATTTTATTAGAGATATTATTAGTTTCCAGGAGAGATATTATTAGTTTCCAAGAGAGATACTATTAAGACTATTATGATAATGATTGGACAAAATTTGTTTTTTATTTCAATTTTGAATTGATTTTTTTAATAATATAAAAATTTATTCTCAAAGTTATTACCTTTAACTAAAGGCAAAAGCAAAATACTTAAAGTTTAGCTTGTTCCTGTTAAAATGAATACAAATGAAATTACTATGAATTCAATTACATAAATAGGCGTTTAAAAAAATGAGAAGCACAAAAGTTTTAACAAGGTCACAAGAAAATGAAAAAAAAAAATTTAATATTTAAAGTGTCCCCTTTTGACTCTATAGCTAAGGAGAACTTATTTCTGCATTTACTCCAGTAACATGCATATTTCATAAAGTTCTTTCAACCAGTAATTATTAAAAATTACATTAAACATTCAGTTGATTTAATTATTGGTAATATGTAAGTTGATAGTTAACTAATCACCAAAATATTTTCCATCCAGTTGAAATTTAATGTTCTAGGGGAACAAAGCGCCAGATAGAGCTTTTGTTTGAAACCATTATTTGAAGCCTCTATCCTATTTAAAAATGAATTGCTTTTTTCTGCTATACAGTCTCTTACAGTTTAGAACCAGTTAAGTATTTTTTTAGGTAAATCCATAACTTATTGAAAATGACATACACAAATGCAGTCCTCGGAATTAGGGTCGGCATTCCGCAATGCCAACCTAAAAGTGTTTGAGGTCGGCAAAAAATTGTCAACCTTGTTTCTATGTTTTATGGTAAGACCTTTGTGTTAAATTTTATTTGTCCACCTGATGCGGACCTCTAAAAGATTGAGGTTGCAAATAATTGCTGACCTCAATTTTCCTAATTCCGAGAGTTGCAAAGGACATACACAAAGCTAAGATTTAATTTATGTTATATACATACATGTGTACGCATAAACCATTAAAAAATTTTTTTCTTGTAAACCTGGTTAAAAACTTGTAATTTTTTCTCTTCAAACTTTTCGTAACCAGTAATTTCCAATACATTTTATCAATAATGTGCTTCTTGTGAGCTTACTAATAATTTATATGAAAAAATTACACGTTGATTTGAGCTAGTCTAAAATACTCTCTGGTAATTCTTTAGTTTATTTACTTTTCTGAACAAATAATTTTTTATTTGATTTCATTTGGAACAGGTTTTCACTAAAGTTTAACTTTAAAGTATTGAACTATTTTTTAATAAATATAAAGCTGCCTGATGTAAGTCTGTCATGAATTTTTTTAAATGAAAGCTATTTATTCTAACTTAGTTAATATGTTAATAGGACTTTTATCACGTGATTATTAACTAATGTGGTAATTGTGAAGTGGTAGACCACTAGCTTCATAAGCAAGAAGTAATAAGTTTGATCCCCATCACATCCCTGGTAGTCCCCTGCTCAACTTGATTCCTGGACAAACAAGGTCACTGCACAAAGAAACAAGTTGAGCAAAGTAGTAGCCCACTCGGCCTTAGATATGTGAATAACTTTAAAATAAAAACAAATTAATAGAAAATTGATCATAAAATAAACTCATTAAAACTTCTTTAATACCCAGTTAATTTCTATTTTTAATACATCCTGCAGGAGTTTAGTCAAAACATTTTCTCAAAATATTTTTTTATTTTATAATCAAAAAATTTATATACTAAATGTATACTGAATAAAATATATACTAAATGGATGATAATAATAGTTTCAAAATGATAGGATATTAATTATATTAATGGATATATATTAATAGATAGTAATAATATGAGTTGTAAATACTATGATACAACAGCATTCAACAATACTATCAAAGATTCTGAAATATACTTACATGTTAATATATTATCATTAACATACTACATTGATGACCTTAAATGTCTTATATTTCTTATAAAAAGCAAACCAATTATTATTGCAATAACTGAAACGTGTCTGAAAAATAACAAGATACCTTCCAACTATCCTTACCAATAACTATTCTTTAATAAATATTCCTTAGATGGCTATCTACTTGAGTAATCTGATTCACGCTCTAATATAGGAGGAACTCTTTTATATATAAAATTAGGTCTGAACTACAAGTTAAGAACTGATATCCAAATTAACAAACCCAAAGAATGAGAGTCAACTTTTATTGAAATAATACTGTCACCTGAAAAAACTTTATGTATCTGTAGTAACTCTATGTGCTCTAACTCTCTCTATACACTTTTAACAGTACCAACAAGAATAACTATACAATCTAAAACACTCATTGATAATATTTATGTAAACTTCTACTCTCCAAATTATAAACCAGGCAATCTAACTATATCTCTTGCTGATTACTTTATCCAATTTATTGCCTTACCATATCAAACCAATAAATATGTTCACAACAAAACATATCACTGCTCCTTTAAAAACTTTAATCATTATTTTTGATCATTTAATTTTTTCATTTAATCATTATTTTTAATCAGTATTTCTTTTTTCAAAATCGGATCTCACAGCAGTCAGCAATCAGTATCTCACAACAATAGATTGCGAACCTGTAACCAAAGAAGCCAGAAAAAACATCAATTCTCTATCAACAATATTTAGAACTCGTTAACAAGACATTTGACCATCATTTACCTTTTGTACTGGCTACCATTAAAAAAAAAAAAACCTTGTCAAAACTATGGATAACTGCTGGCATAAACAGGAAATTTTAAAACTGTAACTCTTTAACCAATTCAAACATTACATAAACAAAATTAGCAACCTAACTTGTGTCTCAAAAAAACATATCGCCTTAAATACTTTAATCAAAATATTAATAACCTCGAAAAACTTGGAATGGAATAAAAAACATAACAAATATAAAATCAAATAGTAATAATATTATAGAAAGTTTACTTGTTAATAATCACTGACAAAAAGTAAATCGCTAACTTATTTCTCCTCATACCATACCCTCTAAGCATAACTTTAGCTACTATAGAATAAATCGTTACCCAAACTAATTTTTTATATCCCCAGTTACACCACAAGAAGAAAAAGATTATTTATCCACAATGATTTCAAAAAAAAGAACACATGTCCAAACAGCATTTCCACAAATATACTTATCTTAACCTCAAAAGAAAAAAGTCATCCAATAACCACTATAAATAATGAATTGTATAAATCTGGAACATATCCTATTCTATTTAAAATTGCCAGAGTTATTCCGATCTTGAAAAAAGACTCAAACACAAATCATCTTAATTAGCGACCAATATCACTACTATATATCAGTAAGTTGCTGGAAAACTTTATGTATAAGAAATTAGAAAGTTTTCTAAGCCAGCACCATTGTCTATATAAGCTTCAGTTTATATTTCACAATAAAACAATGTACTAACCAAGCACTCATAGACATTATCAAAACTATATTTAGACATCAACACATTTACTTGTAGGGTTTTCATTGACTTACAAAAGGCATTTGATACTGTGGATAATGGAATTCTGTTATCAAAGTTACATCATTTTGGTATTAGAGGAGTTGCTTTCAATGGTTCAAGTGGTATGACTAAAACCATGAGATACACTCATGTTTTAAGCCATACCTCCTGGAGCAATCTTAATTTGCTACGATTTCCGATATTTCTTCTAATAACAAATCAATATCTGTTGGTGTTCCTCAAGGTTCCATTCTTGACTAAATTTTTCAATAAAATCAAATCAAAAAATTTTCAAAACTTCATAAAAAATTAAATTTCAGAATCAATGGCCTAAGTTTAAATCTTATTAGTCAAATAAAATAATTAGGAATAATGTTGGATGAAGACCTTTCCTTCACACACCAACTGAAGCACTTAAACTCATCTGTGCAAACAGCTTAAACAGACTTAAACTCTTCTGTGCAAACAGCTCAGGCATTTTTTAAATAGTTAGCTATGCTATTTTTAACTCACATGGGCTTTATGATTGTCAGATATGGGGGCAAAATCATTCAAAGTATACAAAGATTTTTAAAAAAACCTCCAAAACAATTCACTTAAAATAGTTCATTTTCAAAATAATTGATTTGACTCAAAAATCTACTACAATCTCTCGAAAATTATGAAGCTAAGAGATCTAAGATCCCTATTGAATTGCATATTTGTATGGGACAGTTTGCATAATAACTTAACAATAAGCTTTGATAAGTATTATAAATTTGTTAATAAAAGTCATTGCCATAATCTTAGATCAGCACCATATAACAACCTTGTAATACCTTTAAAGCAAACACTTAAGTATGGCATATCAATCCATCAAATCATGGAATTTTCTTCCCTCTAAAATCAAGACAATATATCTAAATAAGGGAGTAGAGCTCTTTTTATCAACGAAGTTAAGGAACTTATCCAGGATAAAAATAATAAATAAAGTTTCTATAATATTTTTATATTAATAAATTTATCTCTTTAACTATTTTTCATATCGTTTAGACCTTATCCTTTATACCTGTAAAATTTAAGTTGTTCTTGCATTTTTTATTAAATAACATTGCTATTTTTGATGTTCTTATTACTGTATTGGTATTGTTCAATGTAAGTGCTGTTTTTTATTATTATTTTTTTTTTCTGCATTAAAATAAATTTTTTTGTTCTAATATTACTGATATTATCATTTATTACCAGTACTACTAATATGTTATACATTTTGTCAAATTTACAGTGAATATTAGTAGGTCGCCACATTTTTATCAGTTACATAACTGTTTGCAACTGATCCCAACTTTTTTACTTTATAAGTGAAATAATTGATTGATTTATTGAATGGGGAAATTTTCATATTGATACCTATTTTTATTAAATTTTTATTTAAGGAAAGAAAAAGTATTGCTCTCAAAATATTACAATCTTTTTAACAGCTGCAAAAAAGTCTAAAAAATTAATAAGAGCCTTAGTAAGAAATCAAAAAAAAAAGTAAGAAAAAAAAATTAACATGTTTGTTAGAAACGTTAAAACTAGTGCATTAATAATCTAATACTATATATTTGGCTATGCAAAGAGGAGATATTAGATTTGCTCTAACGATTTATAGATTTTTTATTTTTCTCTGGATCCTAACTTCTGAGATAAAATCCAAATTTAGTAACCTGAGATTAGTTATCTTTTAAAATCTCTACTTCTATACTTTTGGAAATTTACTTACATCATTCCAGCAATTTCTTGATGAAAAGACCATAATTTACAGCTTGAAGAACTTTTTATTGGTGGTGAAGCCATTCCATCACTGTCAGTAAGATTCTAAATAAAAAGTTGTGAGTACATCTACTAAATTGATTTATTCTTAATACTCTATAATAGAGTTAAACTTGAATCATAAAAGTATTTTAAACTTGAATCAATAAATTAAAAATATTAGATAAGTCATTTTACTTACTTTTCCTTTTGAATCAATTGATTTCTTAGCAACATTTTTATTTTTTTTATCGCATTTAGTTGGCTTCACTTTTGGAATTGATTTACCTCCAATAGATTTCCCAGCCACCGGTTTTGTCATAAGTTTTTATTAAATACCTCTACAAAAATCAATTAAAAACAAAACTTATTTTAAAAAAATGCTCATTAAACAAGATCGGATTGCAAAATTTTGTTCGTGTTTATGACATTTAATTTTTAGTCCTAAAATCATGGATATTTATAACAGTTGTTATAAAGAATGACTATTAACATGTCAAACATGCTCCATGCGTAAAGCAAAGAAGATTTGTAAAAACAAGTTCGATTGTTAAATAAAAATAAGTTAAATGGGCAAGACAGTCGTAAAAAAAAAATCCAAAAAAGCTTTCTTAGAAATAACTTTCATTATTTAAATTTATTAAAAATACAAAAAAATTAAAGTATTTTTACTTCACTTTAAATCAAACTTAATATATTTTGATATTTTTATAAGTTTAAAATTTTGTTCATTTAAGGGGGAACACTCCTCAAAAAAAACGTTTTTTTTTATTTTTTAGCTATTCTAAAAGTAAATTTATTATAAATTAAATGGTGAAAAAATTATTCAAAATTAACTTTTATTTGTAAAATAAATGACATTTTTGTATGACTACCTGTTTGCAATTCTCACCTAGCAACGCCCCTAGTAACAAGAAAATTATCAATAAAATGCATATAGTCCCCTCTTTATGCCGTTTTTTTTTTTGCAGTTTCATCATAAATACTTTCTACTATCTCTAAAGCCATGATTCAAAACCACATATTTAGAAAAGTGTTTTATGTGTTGTTCATTGTAAGTCGTCTTTTAAGCTGCTAATTTACACACGAGTGAAGAAAAATGGACAGCTTTAAGTCGAAATATAGTTGTGGTAGAGTTAAATTTTCAACAAAACGTCTTAAGAAACGTAAATGTACATTTTATGGTTTAAGAAAACAAGAAAAATGTGTAAATATTGATGTAAATAGTGTTAATAGTAATGGTGTAAATATGACAGACTCTGTTGATAATGTTGATAGTGAAAGTGTATTTGCAAGTGTATCAAAAAGAAAAGTAAAACCAATAATAGTACCGAGTAAACACTCAAAATGTGTCAGTGGCTACAGATTTGTTGATATGAAAATTCTTGCCTCCGTATTTGATAAACTTGGATGTCCAGAATGTTTGCAACCTCTGTTGTCTTTAATCGAGAATAAAAAGTCTTGCAAAGGATTTGCATCAAAATTATCTATAGGTTGTATTTGTGGATTTAAATTAGACTTTTACACATCAAGAAATGTAGAAGGATATGATGTTAATAAAAGAGTGGTATATGCTATGAGAACACTGGGTCAGGGCCAAACTGGTCTACATCGGTTTGCCACTCTTATGAATATGCCAAGAGGAATATGTAATAAAAGCTACAATGTTATTGTACATAAATTAGTAACCGCAGCGCAAACAGTATCTAATGAAACTATGCATGAAGCTGTACAAGAACTCAGGGAAGGCAAATCTCCTGATGAGGTAGTTGATATTGGAGTTTCTGTCGATGTAACATGGCAAAAAAGGGGATATAGTTTCCACAATGGGGTTACGGCAGCATTGTCCATAAAAAATGGGAAGGTTTTAGATGTCGAAGCCTTATCTAGGAAATGTAAAATATGCAATGAAAATCGAAATATCCTCAATTCAAAGCAGCAAAACCAAGCAGAATTAAAAACACATGTTTGTAACAAAAACTATGATGGATCTGCTAGTGGAATGGAAACTGTTGGTGCTGTAAATATATTTAATTGCTCTCTTGAGAAATTTAAATTACGATACACAGAATATTTGGGTGATGGGGATAGCAAGAGCTACTAGTGTAGCTGTTAAAAGTACATACAAGGATGTTGAAGTAGTTAAATTAGATTGCGTTGGACATTTTCAAAAGCGTATTGGATCTCGCTGTCGGCAATTAAAAAAACAAGTCAAGGGCTTAAATGGTAAAGGCCGTTTAACAAATGCTACAATTGATAGATTACAAAATTATTTTGGTATTTCTATTAGACAAAATTGTGGCAACCTTGAAGGTATGAGATCCTCAGCCTTAGCAAGTTTATTTCATGTTGCATCTTCATCGAAAAATAATTATCATTATCCGCATTGTCCGGTCGGTAAAGATAGTTGGTGTAAATACAATCGAGATAAAGCTAATGGTACAAATGAGTATAAACCAGGAATAGGTCTTCCTATTGATATTATTCTTAAATTGAAGCCCATTTATGTTGAATTAACATCAGATTCTTATTTAAACCGTTTACTTCATGGGAAAACGCAGAATCAGAACGAAAGCTTTAATGCAATGATATGGTCCAGAATACCTAAGTCAAAGTATGTTTCGCTTACACAGCTAAAGTTTGGACTCTATGATGCTATTGGAGCCTTTAGTATAGGATTAAAGTCTAGTATTTTAATATTTGAAAAACTACTTATGATACCAGGACAGCATACCATTTCTAGTTGCAATTACTTGAACCGGAGAAGAATCAGGATGACGGAGTATAAAAACAAAGATACCATCAAGAAGCGTAGGAAAACGGGGTGCAATTATTTGTGATAAATCTTCCTAACATTTTATGTCCTCCTATTTGAAACATATAGCAACTTTTGTAATGCTATATTTTAGAAAATAAATTTTTGAGGAGTGTTCCCCCTTAAAATTCTAGTTTTATCGAATTTAATTGATTAATTATTTTATTTCCTTTTTGTAGCTTAAGAAGATGATATTGCCAATCACACATGAGAGATTAGAAGAGGGGAGGGGCTTAAAATTAATCAAAGTAATGGGGCGTAAAATTAATCATATTATTATCAAACTCAATTCTAATAAAACAGAGCTAATCATCTTCAAATACAAACTGGCAACAATTAGTAAACGTTTAAATTTTAGACTAAGCGGAAAAAAAGTTCTTTAGGTTCCATAAAATATCTTGGTATTAAAATCAATTCTAATCTTTCTTTTCAGAACCATCTATAACTTGACGATGAATAAATTTAAATCTAATGTGCTATGCAGTAGCGTCGCAAGTGATGTTCACCCATCTATTTCTAGTTCCTCTGGATTACAATCTGCTGTTTTTATTACTTTTTTAAACTTTTTATTCTAATATTTTGACAATCTATTTATTTATGTATGTATGTATGTATGCATGTAGTACCGTGGCTAGTGAATTGGAAGCCCCCCTCCCTCTCAAACAAAAAAAAATGCTTCAATGGTATAAGTATGATAGTCACATGTGGCCATAATAATAGAACCAATACTAAAAGTTGGTGGTCTAATTTATACCATTTAAGTCGTATCATAGCCACACATGGCCAACATTTACCCCATCAAATTTTCTTGTTAGGATGATGAAATGACACATTCATAACATCTCTTACGTAATGTGACTTGTAAAAACATTTTATTTTTAAACCTTTTATCATAACAAAAATATTTCTTGAAAAAACTTTTTTTTAAATAACTTGGAAAAGATTTTTAGCATAGCTATGCTAACGTTTTTATCTTTGAAATAAAAAAAAGTAGTTAGTTAAATAGAAATAGATAATTTAATTACTTTGTTCAAAGCAGTTTAGCACGATGTAAAGGATTCATTTGTTGTAAAAGTTAGTTCTTATCAAATGGTATTTTTTTACAATGTTGTACCTCGTATTTGCTGTTGACACTTGGTTTTTACTGTGCTCAGTAAAAACTAGTAAATGAAAAAAAAAATCTTTTCATTAAAGTGCATACTAATGGAAAAATACAGTGGCAAAAATATAGCAGATATTATGAAAAATACTATCAAAGATATGTTAAGTGAATAATGGTTGCTTTATTTTTATGATGCTAGAAACATAATAAAGATTACTAAGTAAAAAGTATTATCAAACAAACACAAACAGCTTGAAAGCTTGAAAAAAGACAAAAAGCTTGAAACTTGATGAAAGCTTGGATTTAAGACTTCAATATTTTACTGGCAAATCAGGTTAGATGGAAAGAAATAGTTTCATAAAATTCCTTTTATAACTTATACTTAAAAAAACAAAAAACTAACTTAAAAAAACAAAAAAAAATACTATCTTCGAAATGAAAACTTTATCCAACAACCTATTTTGCATACAAATTTTGGTAGATCATGTATCTCTTATCGAAGAGCTTTTTTATGGAACAAAATAGTTTTGAAATATTTTGATTTTATTCAATAGTGGAATTACAACACATTCAAAAGAAAACTCAAACAGAAAATTTTATCTATCAATAACATACTCTTTTTTTTTTTTTTTTTGTAGTTACTTAAGGTGCTCCCAGAAGTCCTTCCGGTCTTATCACAGAGCACCGCGGGAGAGCATTTAACAAGAGGCTCATACCTCCTTCCGTACCTATGTCGCTTATTTGGCTTGAGCTGGCATCGAACCTCGGACCTCTGGGTTCTGAGCCAGAACTCTAACCACTACGCCACGTCTGCTCAAATTTATACTGCGCTATTATGTTAATTACATTAATTAAGTTGGAAATAGTATTTTTAAAAACACTGCGTTCATTTTCTGCTTTGAAGACTTTTTTTCAAATAAAATCTTTTAGTATGGCAAGAAACTACTCAAACTTGAACTAGAGTATTAAACCACGTAAACCTCTACAAAAGATATATAACATTCATATATGTAGATATTTATATTTTTAACTTTATAAAGTAACATTTTTAAAATTCAATTCTTAGTATCTACATATATGAATGTTATATATCTTTTACGTTTATTTATTTTTACTTTCGACGAGAATATATATATTAAACACAATAAATGTAACGATGTAGTTTAAAAACAGTGTGGTTCTCAACGACATGACCTTAAGGTCTTCTACGAGATTTCGCTTTCTTCCTTTTACAAACTTAATTAATCTTGTAATCATTCTATTATATTATTGAAATTATTATAATTATAAAACGACTAATATTGTAAAACATTTAAAGAAAGATCATAAATAGTTAAAAAAGTTTTGCTCAACTTTTTTGGTTCATGCAAACAATCTTCAAGGATAAAAACTTCAACTTTTAAAAAACCTCGGATCTCACATCAGTTTTAAGTTAAAAAAATTATCTGAATCAAACCATATAATTTCATTTTGATTGTCAGTCCATAAAAGTCATTTTTTGCAGCCACTAGATGTTAAAGTTATTAAAACAGTAAAAGTAAAATGGAAGCAAATTGTAGAGGTTTACGTGGTTTAATACTCTAGTTCAAGTTTGAGTAGTTTCTTGCCATACTAAAAGATTTTATTTGAAAAAAAGTCTTCAAAGCAGAAAATGAACGCAGTGTTTTTAAAAATACTATTTCCAACTTAATTAATGTAATTAACATAATAGCGCAGTATAAATAACGCAGTGTTTTTAAAAACACTGATCTATTTCCACTCATTTGTACAAAAATGATTAAAAACAAAACTGCGATTGGGGCTATTTTTCAATGTGTAGCAATTAATAAAATAAAGAACTGTTTTTTAAGAAGCCGGTCAATCCACAAATTTTACTTGATAAAACTAATAATGTGTTTCCAAAAACTTCTGAACCTCATTAAATGATATTTAACTGTTTGAAAATTATGACAATGTAAAGTTTTTGAACCTTTCAAAATGAAGGGTTTGTAAAATTTAAATAGCTTTTTTTCGTTAAGCCTTTAATACGTTTTTTTTTTTAGCGTTCAATACGTATATTTAATAAATGAAAATACAACATGATACTTTGATGACCGTGTCACAAATTAAAATATAACATGGTATTTTGATGACCGTCTCATATATTTAGATCTAGAAGTAGTCTTTTATGTTTTATTATTTAAAATTACTTCTTTTAGTTTCGATTTGAAATGATTTCTTTTAGTTTTTATTTAAATCAGTTGCAAGCATTGTCGTTATTGACTATTATACCCCATACTTGATAGCTTCTAATGATGGTTGAAAACTTGTGTGATTTCAAAATGAGATTTAGCTTGAATATAATTACTATTTTAATATTTGTAAATACTTGTGCAGTATTTTTTTAAACAAAGTTTGAAATTATTTTTGGATTGTTTCTTTAAACATTCAAAACTTTTGGATCGTTAAACAACAGTTATGAAAGCGAGAGACGGCTTGCGTCGGATATTATTCGAATGCTTTCAATTGAATTGCTTTTGTTTGTTGAAAAGTTTTTTGGTGTGTGTGTGTGTGTGTGTGTGTGTGTGTGTGTGTGTGTGTGTGTGTGTGTGTGTGTGTGTGTGTGTGTGTGTGTGTGTGTTTGAGTAATTAGGACTTTTCAGCAAAAAGTTTTCAAGTTTATTCATTTTTATTATTATTTTTTTCTTAATATGTTGTGTACGGTTTGCATGAATCAAACTACTGAGATTTCCAAACCGCTGACTTAAGCGAACAATAATGTCTACAAACTTCTGAATAAATATCAAGTCTAAAATGTCAATAGTTTAAAAATAAAATGCGGATAATAAGGTCCGTAATTTAAAAAATAAATATAATGTCTCGCGCCGACTCAATCTTATTTGTTAGATTCAATCTCATTTGTTAGATTTAATCATTGGAATCTTATTTGTCAAATATGATCATTGAAAACTAACTTGTCGAACATAATAAGAATATATTTGTTTACACACAATATATTCCAAACACACTTCCAGATCATCTAAAAGTTTGTGCAGAAGAAAATAAAAAGCCATACGATGGGGCTTTAGTTTCTTCTTTCCTATTCCTATTTAGGCACGGGTTTAGCTTTTTAATGAAGTTAGTCAAGAAATGTTAGCGCTTCTAGTTATAGAGAGGGGCGGGGTGGGGGAGGGAGTGGCAACTTAAAACTGCCCTCTCGTTTGTTGAGGGGAAAAATTTAAAGGGTTCAATAAGTTTTAAAAGAAACCACTTGTTTACAAACTCTTTAGCAAAAAGGCTCAAATGGTGTTTCATTACGGATGCTAAAACAGACACGGGTTATTGAACCTGCTCATTCTGCCAAGTCTTTCGACCATCGTCTTAAAGTTTTCGTAAAAAAATCTCTTTTTCATTCTACAAATACTATCATGATCACTGCTTAAAAGAATTACCATCTCTAGTTCCATAAACTAAAACTCATTCTCGCTATTTAGCGAAGTCTAAAGCACTAATTATTTCAGACATCTTTTTTTATGAATTCAAAAAAGAAGCAAAGGTTACACTAATTTAGATCGGTTAGAGGAAAAAAATACAGCACACTAATTAAAAACACTACCATAATATTTCAAATTTAATACACAGTATAATTAATTTATGACAAAATGGTCACAACAAACAATCTTTCTACTTTAAGCTACTTTCGTAGCTCAGTTTTTAGTTGATTGTTGATACCTTAAACGTTAATATCGGTACCTTGAAATAAATTTCTAACTTTACTTTAACTAGTCTCACAAGTTTAACCTGTTATATTTTGGTAACTTATAGAATTTAAATTTTTTCTACGAATTAAACCAATCACCTAAAAAAAGCGTATTGAAAAAATTGCCATGAAGCAAAAACCAAAAGTATGTCATGGTGCCCCACTCTACCCTACATTATTTCCGAAACAATGCTAAAAATAATTAAAATCTAAATAGACACACAACATTACCATTTATATAACTAAAGTTATTATTATTAACATAAAAGTTATAATATAGAAATAACATAATAATATACAATATAGAAGTAACACAATATAGTAAAAACAATGTTAGCAAGTTTGCGATGCGGCCGGTGAACAGTTATCATTTACCTTAACTGTATCGAAGTCATTTTTCTTCCTAAACTGGCTAATGATCAATAAAGTAAGTTTCAAGTCATGAAAGTTTACTAAATTAAAACCATATTTTAACAGTTAAGCAAGATAAACTAAAACAGGGTTCATAGCAGTTTTAAAAATCCATTTTCCCTGAATTTTCCATGAGTATTACCTGATTTTCACCCGATTTCAAGAACTTTTCCCCTGAGTTTGGGTGGTGAAAGGTATATAATTTTCCTTGTTAATGTTCAAGAATATAATACTATCGCAACTGAATCCATGTTCCCCTAATATATTTATCAGAATTTTTTAAGGAGTTAAATACTTCTTCTTAATTAATTGAAAGCAATCTTAATTGAAAGGAAAATTTTTAAGTAATAAAAACTAGTTTAATAAGGAAACAAAACCATAAAAGTCCAATTAATATAAAAAATATATTTTCAAAAATAACAATTTGTATCTATCATACAATCTTTCCATGCAATTTATTGATAATTAAACCTTATTCTTATAATAATAAACATTCTTTTATTAGAAAAATTAAATGAAGTTTTTTTAAAAGATATTTTGAACAAAGTAATGTGTTCTAACAAAACATAAACTTTATGTGAGAACTATTCTATATAAAGTTATTTTAGTAACTTTCTCTTTTGCTCTAAGATAACAGCTCTAATTTTTTAATTTCTTCGTTTTTCTCATTTGCTTTTCGTTTCATAGCATTAGCTTTAGAAATTAACCCAAGATCTTGCCTATCTTCCTAAACAAATTTTACAAAATCGAACTGCAATATTCCACTGGTCTTCTTCAATTGATCTCGTCTTGTTTCAACATCATTTATTTCATCGCTAACAACTTTCTTTGTCAATTGACTTGCTTCTTTTTTATTAGTCTGTTTTTGAACTTAGGTACCTTTCATGGGATGATTTTACATTGATTATTATTTTGTTTGTAATTTCAATATTATGTGGTTGAAGATTATTAGATAGCAAATTGTGAAAATGATCTTTAGCTAAACGTTTTGCAGTTATTGATTTTTCATTCAAATTTTGTTTGAGTATTGCGGTATTTATACTAAAATCTCTATCAACTGAAGCTTGTCCATGACTCAGAGTTAAAAGTATTTTGACAGTTGATGCCAACTCGTTTATTTAGATTGCACTTTTTAAAATAGAAGTCATCTAAACTATCTCTATCGAATTCGCGAAAATTGTTTTGATAAACCCTTGGTTCTCTAAAGAAATTAGTAAGTTGATTTATAGCTTTACCAGAAAAGACTGGTGAAAGATACTTTAAGCTAATCATGTGGTTCAATAAAAATTTGTACTTCTTTTCAGCGTTTTCTGGAGTCATTGTTATCAATGCATTAGGGTTAAAAACCTGAGAATTGCGTACAATGATAGACCCCAATGAAGTTCGCTCCATGAACTTTTCAAATAATCGTACATACATGTTAGTGCAATCTTTTTGGAAACTTTGAATATCAGTAATTGTTATTATATCTTTCTTTTGTAAAGAAGCTAATCTTATTTGAGTAGCAAATGCTAGTTTGATTTGATTTGATTTCCCTTTAGTGGATTATCTTTTTTATGAAAGTTAACTTCTAGTATAAACCAATTATCAATAACTTCGTGCTTCATAAACAAGCTCAGTATGGTCCGCAACAGCCTTTCTAAGTTACATTACATAAATGGAATCATTGGCTTGTCAGTTTAATATGCCAATAAATATGGTTCTAATATGCTGGTAACAAAGCTGAAAACTTCAAATTTTAAAAGAATAAGTTTGTCTTTAACAACTTTTTTAACAATCAAAAAGCTTTTCAATTTGGGTTGCTTTGAATATGGTAACTTTTCCCAAATCTCAATTAACTTGTATATATTAGGCCAGATTTCAATGATACAATTTGCTATCAAATAATCCCGAACTGCAACAGATTTGCTTTCAACACACCTTGTCGCACAAAAGAAAAGAGGGTATTTTTTTGCATCCGTGACTGTTTTATAATCTTAGCTGTTATGAAGAATTTGCTTACACCCTTTCAGAGTTTCTTTAATATTTCATGTGGTTGATTTAATAGCTACTTTAAAGGCACCATGAATTACATGCAAGGAGCAACTTCAAATATAATATACATCCCAATATCGAACGAGTAGGTCCATCTGACATGTTTGGGTAATGTCGTTCAAACTCTCATCAAAAGATATGATGTAACAATCTGGTTTTGTGATTATTTCTTTTAAGAGTGTCATGAAGTATGGCGCTATGGCATATGAAGTATGGTTAACAATTTATAATACTTTTGAGGAACTCATCGTGAAATCTTCTGCTACCTTGCTGTCAGGAAACATCTTTTTAAAAGTGTTGTTTAAATTTACACATGAATTATTAGAGTAGCAGCTTATTGTAGATTTCCGTGCCCATATGATCTCAGTGTTAGTTGATAAGGATGATTTAATTGACAAACCAATAGTTGTTTGTTTTTTGGTGGAAAATGTCGTACTTTTTTCTTCAGATCTAAGTGATTCAGCTTGTAGCTCTTTTCCATTAACAAAGAAACAGCTAACAGGCTTTGCAGCAGATTGATGCTTTTTACCTAAAATAAGATAATTGAAGATTAAACATTAAGGTTTCAAAAATGCCTAACATTTTACTGTTATCTTTTTTGTCACAGTCAGTTTAACTTGCAAAACTTGAAATAGTAATGTGAAAATAATAACAGCAACCACAAGGTTGATTACAATCTATTAAAAACTGAGATTATAATATAAAATCAAGAACTAATCAAACACTATTTCTTTTTAATTTTCACTCTCACGTTAAAAAAATTTATATAAATACCTGCAGCATGACGTTTAACAGACTGAATACCCATTAGACAATTCAAACAATTTTTTACATCTTTTGCAATGAGCTTTAGTTTTTGCATAAGCGTCAGGAACTAACCAATCTTTATAAACATGGTGTTGTAACCAATCTTCTTGAAAATAGGCCTTTTCTGAAGTCATATCTTATATTATTATATTTAATTAAATATTTATTTAAAGATATGGTTATTATATATTATAAAAGTTATAAAACCACTGTAGTGAGCAGTTTTCAATAAAAATAAAAACTTAAAATTTGTATAATGCAAAATAACTTCAAGTTATATATAAAACTAAAAAACATGCCCTGAATTTTCCCTGATTTTAAAGATTTTCAAAAGTTCTCTGAATTTTCCTGGTATTGCCTGATTTTTCAGAATTTAAAAACTTTTTCCTGGTTTTCCAGGTTTTCCCTGAGTGCCGTGAACCCTGTATAATAATGACGCTGAGTAGAACGTTTAAAAAGGTAGAACTAAAAAAATAGAAAAAATATATATTTAATAAAATAAATCATATTTAAATTTGTATAAAACATAATGCTCTTAATTAAAATATAAAAAATACAGTGCATCAAAAAGTAGAACCATATGTAGTTTTTAAATATAGAAAAACTGATAAAATCCTATTTACCAATTGTATGTGTTAAGGTTACTAAAGAGAAAAAAAAAGTAGTATATTAGAATCAAAATCTTGAAACATTATTTTATGTTAAAAAATCTAATTAAAATAATTTTACTTTCATGATTTTAATTTGTTTTACTTCATGTGTTTTATAAAATCTAAAATAAGAAAAAAATCATTTTAAACTAAAAAAATTTAAAAAAAAAGTAGTACTAACATTTAACTTTTTTTTTCAATCAAATTAATTCAATTAAACTGATATGTTTGAAGAACAACTATTTATACTTATTCTTAGTCTTATATTTATTACATAACCAACCCTGTTTATTGCTTGTTTAAAATTGAAGAAAGACTGACCTCTGGCATTTTAACAACACACTTTGTTCAGAAAAAAGGTAACTGTATTGTACTTCAAAAAAAAAAAGATTTTGTCACTAATATGGCCCAGACACTAAGTACTACGTAAACTAATTATATATAGAGTAATTTTAATTAAAAATTTAAAACAACTTAAAAAGCATTAAACATAAAATATTAAAAGTTAACTTACAAATTAACAAATGAAAAAAACTTGTAAAAGAAAATGAATACTAATAATAAAAAAAATGGTTAACAGTTTTTATCTGTTAAACTTAATCTACGGTTTTTAAGTGCAAATAAGTCTATAATCTTTTCATTATTAGGTTCTATCTCTTGGTGAATATGCAATAAAGCAAGACTGTTCATTTTATCAGATGACATTGTACTACGTGTGTAGTTTTTTAATCGTCTCATAGCTGAAAACGATCTTTCACCCGCAGAAGAGGTTACAGGCAATGTTTCTAGAATGCGAAGACAAACTCTTAAATTTGCAAATTGATTGTTGAGAAGACTTTTTAAAGTACTTGAAATATTATTTAGTAAGCAAATTTTTTCTTGAACCCATTAGCTTTCCCACAAATCAGGTTTTGCGCTTAAAGAAATTGCACATGGCAAATCTGTTGAATAAAAATTTACAAAATGTTGAAACTTAATTTTCCATTCAATCTTCTTAGAAACATAAAACATCATTTTGTCTGGAATAACAACCAAACCATCATAAGCAACCAAAGCATCATCACTAAATTTGTTATTAACTTTGAATAGGAGGTGATCGATAAGTGGTATGGTTAACGATTTCTTGAAATAATCTGAAGTTGAAAAAGAAAGAACAATATTTCTATATACTTGATGACTTGATACTCTTGGTTTAACTTCTGGAACATCAACTTTAGAAACAAGACAAAGAATTGTATCCTACCACTTTATGAGATAATCATCTATTAGATTTCTAAGAGTAAACATACAACTTTTTAAAACTGAAATAGAACTTAAACCATCACAAGTGTCAAAAGTTTTAACTTGCAACATTTGTGTAACAAGAATAGTGTAGTCAAGAAATGTTTGAGTAATTCTTAAAGATACAATAAAATCAAAAGTGCTAATGAGTTTTAAAAAACAAGAAGCTTGTGAGAAAGTTTCTTTATTGCACTTTTTTTCTAAGTTCATGCTCATTCCTTTAAGACAAAAAACAATAGGTACAAACAAACTTTCAAAATCATCCAACCCAGTTATGCGTTCTATCCATCTTGTGCAACAAACATCAGCTAATTTTTTCTTTGTTGCAGAAGGACAATGTTTGGTGATAGCTGCTTCTAATAAATTTTGTCTTGACTTAGAAAAATGAAAAAATAAGACAATATGTTTTACTTGCTACATCATATTTCTGACTTCTTGCAGTTTGCACAAATTTGCTACACTAAGAATAAGACGATGACTAAAACAGTGAGTATAAACTGCTTTGTCATTGTGATCTTTAATTCTCTTTGCAAGACCTTTAACATGAACAGCGACAGAACCTGCACCATCATACTCCTGACCTTGACAAATGAAAATGTCAAGAGAATAACCTTTAAGGCATGATAAAATAGTTTTGCAAAGAGCTTCTCCTGATAAACCATATTCGCAATGAAAAAAAACCATAAATTCTTCTCTAACATCAAAAGAACTGTTTATAAATCTAATAATTTGAGACATTTGTTCCTGATTGGAGCAATCAGATGCTTCATCAGCAACTATTGAAAAAAATTAATTTTTCTCTTTATTGGAAATTAAAATATTCTGGATATATTTTCCACAACAATTTATTACTTCATTTTGTGTCGAATTAGAAATATAAGATGCATTCTTTGCACAGCTGTTAAGATGATGCTCAAGAACTTTATCCCCACCTCTGATCCTGTAGTTTAAAAGTTCAGCAAAATTTCCTACTTCATTTACTAAAGAATATTTTCCAACAGTAGGATGATGTTAGGAATTATCACGATGATCTCTAAAAGCTATATTGAGACCGCCTAAAAATATGATTGAGTCAGCAATTGAACGCAATTTGTCTCGATTTAAAGCAACCTCCTTTTCATATTCTTTATTAATTAAAGTATCAATATTTTGAATACTTCCATTCATCATATTTCAAACTGCTAAAAATATGGTCCAGGTGTTAAAATGAAGACTTTGTACAGCTAAGTGATGCTCATTAATCTTTCCTTTTTTTCCATGATAATGTCTTTTAAAAGCACTCACAGTATCTGGCCAGTGCTTTACAGGCTGAGAAAATATGATGGGGAATAACTAAGCCATGAAAACTGCTTTAACCAGATAAGTTGGAAAGATCGTCAATTTGTTTTTTGAAAAGAATAACGTTCATTAGGCACAAATACATTTCTAATTGATTTTTTTATTTGCAAATCATTTAAAGTAGCTGTCTTTGAACGAAAGCATGCAATATCATATTCACTATAGAGTTCACTTGACAACTTATTTGTATAAGACTCTAGTTTTAAAATTTTGGTAGATTTGGCAGAATTTACAATTATTTTCATTTAATGGTAACAAAGTACTGGAAGAACACAATTTTGAATCTATAAAGAAATTGAAGACACTATTTCCGTGAGAGGATGTTATAAATTTATTGTTATAAAGTTCATATAAAAAAGATTTATCTGCAATGGTAGAAAGAAGTGTTTCTTGATTGGTGTTGTATTTATTTGTAAACATAGTAATTGCTAAATATTTAGCACAATTACTAACTTTTTTACATAAAAGTTTAAGCTTAAAGCATTTCTCATTTGGAACGAAAACTCGTGGTACAACATGATTGTGTTTATATGGAAGTAGAGAATTCGATCCTTCAAAGCAAAACAATAAATTCTGATAATGCAGATAAAATACGAGGTTCAATTTGAAGATTACACTTAATTTTATATTTTAGGAGAGAACCAAATGTTCTGTAGTAACACAGAGCTTGTTTAAATCACACAGTTGAAAGAGCAAGAACGCAAAGAAAATTAGATTATACAAATTCTTGACATATATGTAATGCTGCTTCCTTAACAAGATCATCTTTTAGTTTTCCTGAGTCTACAGAAAGTGTGGATACAGACACTGCTAATAAATTATCTATTGATGAAAACTCAATTGGATACTTTAAGCACAGCTGACAAACAATGAATGATTACTGTAAAATGAGGGATTTAAATATAAACCAATTGCTGTCAGAAAATGTCATATAAATCAATTGCTGTATGTTAATCCATTACCAAACTATGATAATAGTTTATTACAACTCAGACAATAAAACTAAATAAAAACACCAATAGAAAACAAACTAAATAAACAATTATCAGTAGATTCAGATTTGTAAAAAAAAATGAATAAAGCTGTTTAATACACAGTAAAAAAGATCCAACACCAAATTTAATGTAAAATATATTTTATTCAAGTATTTATATGCTTGATAAAAAAAAAGCAAATCAATCAGATCAAAGCAAAAGAATTAAAAAATTGGTTTGCTTATGCTAACTTTCTTAAAGCAATTTTAAGTCAAATTTATTATTATTATTTTTTTAATGTTATTATTATTATTACTATTATTGTTATTATTATTATTATTACTATTTTAGCAACAAACCAAATTCTGAAACTAAAATTTCCTAATAACATATAAAGTTATTATGTATAGTTTCCAAAATAAACAAAACAAAATTAAAATTAATTAATATCCAAATAATTTAGATCAAAGTTTATTAATAATTAATAAATTTTTATTTAAATTTATATATTTATTTCAATTTAAAACATTGATTTTATCTAATTTTTGTATTTTATAAATGAACTATTCCTGAGTACAAAGTGCATGAAGATGGCAAGCTTTTCAATAAATCACTAATCACAATATCAAATTTATTATTATTATTTTTATCATTATAATTATTATTATTATTATTATTATTATTACTATTATTGTTATTATCATTATTGTTATTATTATCATTACTATTGTTGTAGTTGGTATATTTTATTTTATTTATTTATTTATTTAGCAACTTAATGCTAGTTAAGTAACTTTTACAAAATATTACAAAATAAATGCTCACTATATAAGTTCATTATTCTTTAGTGTTTGAAGTAGATTTTTTTTGAATTTTTTATAGTCTAGCTGAACAAATTCACAAGCTATTTCCTGGTATAGTTTTAAACCAAACACGAACAATGACTTCTGCCCTGCTATATTATATTGGCTGCTTTTATGAAAATAACTAGCTTGTCTAATGTAATGTTGATGCAACTCACTGTTTTTTGAATAGAACTGTTTAAATATATTATTTTCATTTGATTCATTCATTCATTTGATTGATTCATATTTTCATTTATTCTGAATGAAGCAGAGTGATTTAAAAATTATTCTATTTTTTATATTTATCCAACCAAGCAATTTCAACATTTCTGTTTTGTGAGTTGACCAGTCACATTTTAATATAATTCTCATCGCCTTGTTTTGTAGTTTTTCTATGATATTTAAGTTATTAGTGTTGACATCAAGAAAAATAGAAACACAGTATTCATAGTGGGGAGCAATTATAGTTTGAAAGATTATCTTTTTGGTCCATTGAGTTAAAGATTTGCTTATTCTACCAAGATATCCAGTTTTCTTTGCAATTTAATTTGAGATATGTTTGATATGTTCTGTAAAATTAAGTTGGTAATCAATAATAATCCCTAGATATTTCACTAAACTCAATGACTACGTCATCCAATATAAATTTTATGTTATGGTTTTGATTTATTAAACTATTTTTTCTTTTTTTTGAAGTAATAATAAGCATGGTCATGGACTTAAGAGTATTTAATTTAAGTTTGTTATTACTTAGCCATTTACAAAGTATTTTTAAGTCTTGATTTAATTTAAAAATAGTTTCTTGGAAGTTTGTACCCTCAATACAAACCAATGTATCATCAGCAAACAAATTTACAAAAGAATATTCAATTTTTGATGCAATATCGTTCATGTAGATAATAAACAAAAGAGGTCCAACAACACTACCCTGTGGAACCCCTATATCACAAACCAGCTCTCCAGATTCTTCACCTTTTATTTTGACTTCTTGAGTTCTCATTAAAAGATAGTCTGCGATCCAACTGAAAACGGTACCTTTAACTTTATAACCTTGTAACTTTTGTATAAGAATCTTTCGTTTAACTGTTTCAAATGCCCTTTTAAGATCTAGCATTACTGTTATAACAAAGTTATTGTTATTTAAAGATGATCTCCATTTGGAAAGAAGTAGTTGAATAGCTGATTCAGTCGATCTATTTTTTCTGAAACCAAATTGATTATTATAAAAAATATTATTACTTTCAAAATAACTTGACAACTACTTGTGAACAGCAATTTCTAATATTTTTTCATAAGTAGGAAGCATATTAGTTGGTCTTAAGCAGTGGCGGCGTTAGGGTAGGGCGATGGCCCCGGGCGCCTAATATATAGGGGCAAAACTAATTGGTTATTTTACCCTTTGCCTTTTTTTTGAATGGGGTTAAATTGAGCTAGGGGCGCCGTAGAAATCTCGCCCAGGGCGCTGGTAGTGCTAAAACCGGCACTGGTCTTAAGTATTGTGGTAACTTTGGCGACATTACCTTTGGAATTGGAATGATTGTTGATTTTTTCCATTTATAAGGAACTTTCCCAGTTTTTAACGATAAATTAATAATTTTTAATAGAGTACTTGAAAATGATGAGTATAATTTTTTGAAGATAATAACATTTAAGCCCTCGCACATTGAATTCTTGTTTTGTAAATGATTTACTATTTCATTTAAGTCTTGCATAGATAAAGGAATAAATTCACAAAAACAAGGAATATTATCATTTAGTGATAAATTTTCCATAGCATTATAACTCATATCATTATGAATTGATGTTTCAATATCTATAATACTTTCGATTAAAAATTCATTATATTTATCTGGAGTGGATTTATTTATTTTATTTCTTTGAAAACTCCTAATAAGATTTTCTTCGTCAAATTTAATATCATCCATTATAATTGACTTAATTTATGGTTTGATAGTTGTTAGATATTTCAACGAATTCCACATAGCTTTAGGATCATTTTTGACTGAATCAATTTTTATTTTATAGTAATCAGCTTTTAGTTTTCTTAATATTGATGTTTTTTTATTTCTTATTTTTTTAAATTTGCTATATTGTGTTTTACATTTGCTTTCACTAAAACCATGGTATTTAAACCAAACATATGTTTTCCATTCATGATTATATTCTTTTACTGCATCTGTGTATTTATAATTTCTTAACCAGTTATTGTGAATAGATGGATTGTTGTTGTTGATTTCCTTATTCGTTTTATTAACCATTTCTTGCATATTTATGTTATTTTTAATAATTGTTGTATAACTATTAGCCATTACTTCAATATCAGTTTCTTTTTTCATATTTTTTAATTCAACTGAAATGTTTTTATTTAATAAAGAATAATCAATTTTATTGAAGTTCTGTTTACCACTGTTGCCAACATTGTTTGCTTTTTTAATTTTGGATTGTCTCTTTACTTTGATAGAGTATTTACAAGTAATCATTTCATGATCAGAAAGTTTTTCTTTTTCGTTAATTTCGATAAGAGTACAATTTGAAATTGCTAAGTCTATACAAGTACTTGATTTTTCAGATATTTTTGTTGGTTTGCTGTTTAAAATATACATTTGATTATTTTTGATAGATTGCTTTAGTGCTATAAAGTGTTTGTATAAAGAAGTATAAAGAATGAACTTTTTCTATTATTTTTTTTTTTACTTTTTGAAATAAATAGAGAAATGCTTACTTCAAAGCCATAATTTTCCTTGAGTTCAGCGGAATGTCACACTCAACAAAAATATTTCTCTTTATTGAATTTTGAACAAACAATAAGTCATAAAGATCTGGTTTGTGAAGGAAATTAATCTTTAACGACAATTTAAAATAAACAATTTGTAGATTTTCAACCGATCTCAATTGATTTTCTTACAGACTGTAAAAAAATGCAAGACATGTTAAAACAATATTTTAATTTGGTCAGTTAAAAGTTTTTTTTGAAATCTGCAGAAACAAACAATCGATTAACAACTAACTTGCGCCTAACTTGGCCTGAAGTTAAGCGTTAAAGTTAAGAAAGGTTAAAGTTAAGAAAGCGTTAAAGTTAAGAAAAGTTAAGAACGATGAAAAAAACCACGAGTTAAATAAACTTAATAATTTTTTGGACTTTCGTTTGCTGAATAAACGGGCCAAGTTAGGCGCAAAAATGTCTTGCCTGGTAAGCTCTCTTTTCAAATCTCTATTCTGACGGTCTTCTTTATGTCCGCAAACATGAAAAAAATGATTCATTTAGTTCAAGACAGCCAGCCCAAACCCAAACCCTTAGTCGATGTATGCACACTCACTGTGCTTATGGCTAAATAAACCAGTCGATGTATGTACACTGCGAAGCGCCTATCCCTATATATCCCAATTTGCCTATTCCCTAAAATCCCGGTTTTCGGATGTCAAGGATGCTCAACGTCGGAATAGAGGTTTGAAAAGAGAGACTAACATTTTGCCTAACTTGACCGATAACAAAATTAGAATCTACTTTAAAAATATTTCTTAAATTCGGAAGCCGGTGAAAAACGAACAAGATGGGGACTTTATCCTTAAAAAAATTCCTTATATATCGCCAATTTATACAAAAAATCAAAAAATAAAATTGAAGAATGTATTTTCGTAAATTAGATAGCATTTTAATTAAAAAGTGATTACCAAAAAAGATGTTAGTCGACGCGCCTAACAAGCCTAATCCTAAACCCGCCCCTGCTATTATTGCCATATTTTAACTTTTTGAAATCAAAATATGACATAATTTTTATTATTTATAGATTTGTTGCTTGATATCGTTTGATTCAATTTAAGTTTCAGTTTACTTATTCAAAAAAAAAATTACTTTGAAATTCAAAAAGGTAGTTGAGTTATTTTAATTTTGCTCGAAACTAGGCAAACCTATGATTTCATATTTACAATATAATGGAAATAATATACCATACTCATGTTACTGTAAATTGCAATGAAATGACTGTTTAGGAAATTAAGATGCGATTCTAGTGATCAAAACAGGAATCAAAGTCTGACAAGGGAGCCAATGAACATATTGTTAATAACAGGTAAAAAAGAGAAATATCATATGTCTTCCTAAAAAAAAATAAACATTTTTCTTCATCTAGCATGTTTCGCTTGTAATTATATATATATGTCGAAGCAAATGCTTCGACAGGCTGAACATCCTGTTTTTTTCCTACCTTTTCTGCCGACTGTTATATCTTTGTCTAGCCTAGTTTGCTCATGCTCCACGAGTTTTAAGAGGATTTTTGAATAATTCCACAATTTAAATTAGAATTTACATTTAAATGTTGATAGAGACTTTTTTAAGATTTATCATTTCAGATTTATTGATACGTTAATGATACAGACCTTCCAGTCTACATTACTTATGTAGAAGAGCCTCAAGTTAATTATCATAATTATCATGATTATTTCTTAACTCTTAAATAATTAACTAAATTTATTCTTTTCAAGATGAATGTATAGCCATGAATTATAGTTCTTCATTTTAAACGCAAGTTTTATAAATTTTGGGAATCAAAAAAAAACAATTTTTTTAAAACGGAAAAAAAAAACTAAACGATCCTATATTAAATTGGGGTAAGCTTGGTCAAGTGATTTTTTTCTTTCTGTTTTTAAATATACCTATCAGTGCACAGCGGTTTAAAATAAACAAAAAGTGGCATTAATTCCAGATTTGCGAAAATCCGATATAAAAAATTATGATTTCGCAAGACTGTTTCAAATTGATCATATTTTCATATTCTAAAAGTATTTTTTTAAAACCACCTGCTGCTTCTTCGCAGTTGCTTAAAAGTGTCATTTTTTGAAAAAATTTTAAGCCACGCCTGTGCACTTCTATATATTATATATCAATCGGAAGAATATTAAAAAGGTTTTCAGAGTTTAAAGTACAATACTTTATAAAATTATATTTCTTGCCGTTAATACGTAAAGGAAGATAACTTTGTAGACAAGGAAATAATAGCATACTTGATTGTGACCTTTATTAAAATCTGCATATTTCTGTAAGTATCTGAACGCATATGGCTAAACTTCGACCCTTCTTCTTTAAAACCAATATAAGTTTTGATGCCGCCAGGACCCGTCCAAAAACAACAATTTTCAATTTAAAAATCTTTTTACTTGATTTTTTTTTTACATAAAACATGACAGTCATTTTTAATCAGTGCTCCAAAAATCACCTTCCAATTTTATTTTTTAATATATTCCTTAAATATACAATAAAATTATTAGATTGGAAAATAAATATATAAAAGTCTTTTAAAATTACAAATGAAAAAAAAATTACAAATGAGGTTTTTTCCAAGTAATGGGGTCTTGCGAATGAGAAGAGACATGCAAAATAGAAGCACTGTTTTTGTTTAATAATACTAGTCTTGAATTTTTTTAATTAAAATTAAGTTTCATTTTAATAGCTGAGTATTTTTTGGCTATCGGAAAAAACGCTATCGGCTTCTATATTTAAAGCAATCTTATTGTCGATAAGCATTAATTAGTTCAGGTAAAACCTCTTCATTCACATCCTTACTTCTTGTAGAGTTTTTATTCAGTAAAAGTTGCAGCACCTATTCTGATAGTGTGACTTACACACAGGCTTTAAACGTCTTTTTAAATAATAGCGGAAATAAAAGGATCTGATGTTTCTAAAACTCGACAAAAAACATCAGTTAAACAGTCAATTCTTAAGGGTTTTGTTTGCATGATCCAAACAATCTTTTCTGTGACATTTGTGAAGACTTTCTTCGACATTTCCGACAAAAGTTCAAACAAAATTAATTTAACCATATTTTGAGCTAAAACTTTATGAACACAAGTAGAACTTTTGTATAACACAAGTAGAACTTTTGTATAACACAAGTAGAACTTTTGTATAACACAAGTAGAACTTTTGTATAACACAAGTAGAGCTTTTGTATAACACAAGAAGAACTTTTGTATAACACAAGAAGAACTTTTGTATAACACAAGTAGAGCTTTTGTATAACACAAGAAGAACTTTTGTATAACACAAGTAGAACTTTTGTATAACGCAAGTAGAACTTTTATACCATGAATATTTTTTACTGATGATTAAAACTATTCGTAGACAATTATTTTCAAATTTGATTGGATCAATTGGAGTTTCACAGGACAAAGATATCAATATTGTTCTTAAATGGACATTAAGATTTTTATCTATATCTGATAACAATTTTGGATTAGAAAAAGCTCGCAGTGCAGTATTGCGATTATTATTAGTTTAATTTTTACTAAAAACATTTTTGTATAAAAGCTTTTCGAGCTTTTACAAAATCTTTATTTATTTTTCATTTTGCCTGCCACTGTTTATATCCAATTTATATGACAAATGAAGGAGATACTCCATGCAGCGGATCCAACAATGAAGTGGACTTATCCCAAAGAGTAAAAATGCTTTCTCAATGTTAAATAATTAGTTTGTGTAATTTTCAACGTGACTCATTTCAATAGGTGTTGCTTTACAAAGCAGACACGATTGATTAGATGGTGTTTTAGTGATTTCCGCTAAAACTTTTCCATCGATTGCTGTTGAAAATAAAAAGCTTTCGATATTAGGAACTTTTCCATTTGATAGCTGTATCATAATATCAGGAAGTTCCTTTATTTGTCGTTCAGCAAAAATTTTTGTCTTGAGAATAAATTCTTTCTTTTCTTTAGCATAGGGTCATGGCACCACCTACCGCGGCTTTAAAAAAACTTTTAACTTCAAAACTTCTTAACTCCAAAACCATAACAGATTTTTATTTAGGGTTTTCGAATTAATATTTTATACTCAATTATTAACTAAATTATATAATTCGAATTTGAATAAAGTTATTTTTTTAATGTTATTTTTAATTTTTTGTAAGATCTAGTACGTTTCTTCACCTACCGCGATAAAGCACCACCTACCGTAATCGATTCTCCACCTACCGTGTATGAAAAAAAAATCGTATATTTTAATTTTACTTTTATATATTTAAATCAAGAAACAAATACATAAATTTAATATGATTACAAAACAAAGAAGACATTCGTTATAAAATTATCCACCAAAGCTTTTTTCTGAATTTAGATTTTTTTTCTTTTTAAATTTTTTTTTTAAATGTTTTTTTTTTTTGTCTTTTATTTTTATTTTATTTTGTCACAGCTTGTTTTCTTTTAGATTTTTCTTGTTTTTCTTTTTCTTTCAATTCTTTTTTTTCAGCAACTTTATTTTTACGTTCAATTTTTTTGATATCTTCTTCTTCCTTTGCATTTTCTCTAGTTATTTGAATCTCTAACCATTTGGCTGAAGTTACAACGCTCGGTAATCGTTCAACTTGTTTCAGCCTTTTTTTCGTGATTGGTTGTTTTGGCCATAAAAGAAAGTCGTGTAATGGGTTTATATCTTTTATTATTTGTTTATTTGAATCTGGTGGTTCTGCTGCTGATTTACTTTCACCGGGTTCATCAACTATTACGCTTTTTCCAAATTCGCTAACATTACTAGATACGATTTCATTTTGCGTACTGCTAATATCTAAATACGATTCTTTATCGATTTCATTGTTCAATACATTATTGTTGGCTTCTATTAAATTTATGGTTTGTTTGGACCTATCGTTAAATTTTTCCAAAAAAAAAAAAAAAAAGTTTTTTCCAAAAATTAAATAATTCTCTGAAGTCAGTTTTACCTCCCCATTCTTTATTTCCAGTTTTTTCAAACTGTAGCAATACTTCAGGTGCAACGTTGTCTTCAAATAAGTTTCCCACGATGAAAAGATTCGTTTCATTATTATCAATTGTGGAATTTAATTTAACACGTTGAATTACTTTTTTATAATCAACATTGTTCGCATTAAATGGGAATATTCCTGTCGACCTAAATCCGTTAATAATATTTTTTTTCATACTTGGATCCATAACAAAATTATTCAACAACATTGGTACATTTTCTTTGCAAATTTCATTAAAATCGTTATCCAATTTAAACTGCCGACAAATGTTCTGCCATTTTTTTTTCATTGGTCCGAAAACTGACACATCTAAAGGTTGTAAGATGTGTGTAGTATTAGGAAACAACGAAATCAAATGAATTCTTTTCGAAGAGCAATACATGCTGAGCTCTTTAGACAGATGCGAGCGGTGTCCATCCATGAACATATATATAGGTAATTGTGTATTAATAGATTTCAAATATGGTACTAACACATTTGTGAAGTACTCATAAAAGCATTCGGCGGTCATCCAGCCGCTGTCACTTTTACCGAGTCCCCAACCTGGTGGTGCAGCAGCAGCAATAGGTTTTGGCATTCGAGCATACTTGTACAATGTTAATGATGGTGCAAATTGACCATTTTCATTTACGCAAAATAAAGTTGTAAGGTTTTCCTTATCGCTGTTGTTGCATTCTTCATAAACATTTCTTCCTCTAATGCCAATTACTTTTCCAGTTTTTGGTGCTAACTCAAAGCCAGTTTCGTCTAAATTAAAAACACGAGATGGATCATTAAGGTATTGCGCATCATCGCCAAATAATTCATACACCTCATTAAACCATTTTCTTATCGATGCTTCAGTTATAAGACCTCTAGCTCGACTAATATGCTCTGCTCGTTTTTGCGATAATTCCTTATGACGACGCATAAATTTATAAAACCAGTTTTTACTTGGGATATCATCTTTAATTGGTGTTTTTATACCTCGCCCTATAACTATTTTTTGTACCGCCTTAATAACTTTTTTGTAATCGCAAAACCCATGTTAGCGCACTGCATTAACCAAGCAACCAATTTATTCTCTATTTCTTCTCCAAGATATGATTTAAAGCCAGAGTTTTGCCGTTTGGGTTGGCTTTTACCAGATAATTTATCGCGTAAGGTACTTTCAGGAACATTAAACTTTTTGCTGACACATAAAATTTTTTCACCTTTATTTGAAGTTCTAAGTGCTGCATGCAGTTGTTCTTCTGAATACAAAAGCTTTTTTCGAATATTTTTTTTCTTTTTTGAACCTTGCATCTTTCTAATCGAATTCATTTCACATAATAAATAAAGTATGAAAAACATATCAAATAAATACTCCCTTGGGTTAAATTCATTTCACATGATAAATAAAGTATAAAAAAACATATCAAATGAATACTCCCTTGGGTTAAATTACCTTTAATTGGTAATTGAGTTGAACTGAAATGGTTTTTTAGAGAGAAAACTTCACAAAATAAAACGCGTCCGAAAAAATATTTTTATAAACGGTAAGTGCTAACTATTATAATTTTCGTAATCACCTACCGTGTAAAAGATTAAACAATGTTATACAAAAAATACTTATATTTTTTGATAAAATTTAAAATATTCAATGTTTTTACAACTATTTTAAACTTTTATCAAAAAAATTATATAAGTTTTAAGCCGTAAAAAAACTAGACGAACTTTTTTTTACTGTTAAAGATTTTCTTAAGAAAGCAATAAAAAAACATTTGCGGGTAAAAAAACATCTCAAATCTTTAAAAATACATCTTTTTAAAAATTATTTATTAGTGAAATAAGTTAGTTTTGTATAAAACAATGCTAAAAAATAAATTTAAAAAAAAAACATAAAAAATTTACTGATTTTTTCAAAAACCACGGTAGGTGCTTCTTCACGGTAGGGGGTGCCATGACCCTACTTAAAGATCATTTGTCTGCAAAATTTAACAGAATTAGGAGTTGGATTTGCCCAAAACACATCCCAGTTATACGTTTGAAATCTTAAGGGTGCAGTTGCAAAAAACTTTATTCTTTAATTTCATTTAAGATGGTTTGTACTTTATTATTTTTTACACAATTTTAAATCAACAAAAAGATTTTTAGTAAATTCTTTCAACGTACAGAAGATTTTGAGGTTATATTAATTTAAAGGAAGTATTTTGTCGTTATATTAATAGTAGGTCTTAAAGTTATCACAAATATATCTTTTTATGACAATATTATGCAATTTGGTTGAAAATGACTGTCATGTGAATATATATATATATATATATATATATATATATATATATATATATATATGCAGAAACATTTTTAAATTGAAATTAGTTGACGGGTTCTAGCGGCATCAAAATCTATATTAGGTTAAAAGAAAAAAGGGTCAAAGTTTACCCACACGAATTCAGATACTTACAGAAACATACAGAATTTAATAAAAGTCACAATCAAGTATGCTAGTATTTCCTAGTCTAAAAAATTACCTTTCTTTGCATTTTTACGGCAAGAAATATAACTTTATAAAATATTTTAGATTAAACTCTGAAAGCCTGTTTAATATTCGTTCGATTGATATATAATATATGGAAGTTCACAGGTGTGGTTTAAGAAATAAAATAAAAGTTCGAAATTTTTTACTAAAAAAGTTAACAAAATAAAGCTAAAAAATTTAATAAAATAAAAGTTCGAAACTTTTCACTAAAAAAAATTTCTTTAAAAAATGACAACTTTGAGCAGCTGTGGAGAAGCGCCAGGTGGTTTTTAAAAAAAAAATCCTTTTAGAATATATCAATTTGCAACTGTCTTGCATAATCAGAACTTTTTATATTGACTTATATTTACTTTCGCAAATTTGGAATTAATGTCATTTTTTGTTTATTTCAAACCACTGTGCACTGTGCAGCGGGAAACCGGAATATTTCCCGCTGGGTCGGTCAAGTGAGACGCTGCGTGGCCAGCGACATTTGAGTGCATATCAAACTATCTTTTTTTTTTCCTGCTGAAATTCGCAACAATATATTTGAAGATAAATATTTATGTTATTATCTACTGATGTTTGATATAATTATATCAAAAAGATATAATTACATTAGGCTTTTTTTTTTTAACAGAAAAAAGTGTCAAAGAATGAATGTTCGTCATAGAAATAATCCTTTTAAAAAAAATCTGGCTGTGTTAACGCATTTTTAAAAAGTAAAAATCTGGGCTGTTAATTAAAAATTTTATTGGCGTTTAATTTAAGTTTACTGTAGTATAAGGCTATCTGTTTAGCAAAACCATAAGTACTCCATGGACCACTAAACAATTTAGCGTGGGTCACATTTTATCGCATTTAACAACGTTCTCTTTGCGCAAAGATATGTGTAGATATTATTTGTATATCGTCCATAAATTACGCAACCCAAAATTTTTAATAAAAATATAAGTAGGAGATCATTTTGCTCTTTGGCGCGGCGGTTTTCGTTGGACTTGCAAGGTTGTTAAATTATATAGATTTAATTTAACACTGCGAGAGAAAATTTTTAATCCTTTGTCTTTTGTCTAAAAGTTTAATTTCGCGTTACGTAATTTATGGACGATCCCTATATAAAAAATGTCAACTTTGTTGTCCATTAAGTCTCACTTCTTTTTGAGTTTAAATACTTTAGCAAATATTTCTTGATTTAACGATAGTTTTGTAACGGGGAACAAAAAATTTCTAGTGTTACATCGAACCGTTGCGATTTATGTTTAAAAAAATTTTTTTTTGGAAAAATTTGATAATCATAGTTCAAAACTTGCAAACTCAAATGCTTGTATGACAGCTTTGTAGGGATAGGGCACTCCCTACCCCCACCCCCTACCCCCATCAGGACGGTCCTGCATTAATAGAATTTTTTTTGAAGCATTTTTGCGGGTAAAGAATTTGTAATTATCAATGGGGAAATTTTTATAAAAAAGTACAAGCAGTTTATTTTAGATTTTAAATCCGTATGGATTAATTTAGTACTATCAAAATAGCAGAATAAACAATTCTAAAACGTATATTTAATGACAATTAATCTTTACTGTCTGATCCTCTTTGGATTTTCCACGCCTTCAGATTTTTCAACAACTAGTTTGTGGACAGTTTGTACAGTAAAAAGCTGAATTTTATAACTAAATTGTTTAAACGTTTAATTTAATATGTCCCTTTTCAAGTAAACAATAAAAAAAATTAATACATAATCCTGGATCTCAAAAGACGCAAAGTTTTGTGCTAATTTCAAAATAAAAATTAGATAATTCTATAAAAAAAAAAGGATAAAAAATGGTTTAGCTAAAAACACTTAAAAGGTAGGACACTTTCATTCAAAAAATTGCACTTTTTATATAATAAATCCTAAATAATTTTTATTTAATAAATGCAGCGCATTTGGATTTAGCATTGGATAGCGATTTTTTTTAAAATCCTAGTTCAAACTCTTTTTAGAAATATTAATTTTTTCTGTAAAACAATACTTTTTATACACATAATTAAGTGATTTTCCTCTTATTGCTTTCTCTGTGTTGTTGATTTATTATATCCTATCCTATATATAATATATATAGGATAGGATATAATAAATCACTTGTACTTTTCAGTTATGTTTATTATTAGAAATAAACTTCTAAACTTTTTAAAAAGTACGTAATGATTTGATTTTAAAAGGATATATATTATATATCCTTTTAAAATCAAATCATTACGTACTTTTTTAAAAGTTTAGAAGTTTATTTCTAATAATAAACATAACTGAAAAGTACAAATGTAACTGTTTATTTGCATAAATTAAAAAACATATAATAAAAAAAAAAAAAAAAGGATAAACAAATTCTTACAATGTAAAGTTTATACATGAATAATATTACGTCATCCATCTTTACTTACTTACGAGTCATACAAATCCAAAATGTCTTTCACATAACCATCCTTTGATCTGCTCGATTCAATCTGCTTAATGTATGTATATTAGGGTAAAGTGAATTTTAGTTTTTTTTACAATTCGTTTAGCCTGGGTGTGCAAAAGTTGTCTATTCATTTCAGAAATACTCTGGAAAAATATCAATGCTCTAGGAAATTATCTTGAGGTTAGATCCTGAAAAATGGCAACTATTGGAAAAATGAGCTGGCTAAAAATGGTAAATCAGTTGTGGCTAGAATCTTTACAATAATTTTTTTAATACGACCTTTTATTTTCTTTGTAGAGTAAAAAAGAAGCGATTCCAAAAGTAAATCCTCAATGCGCAAACCTTTACAATACTACAATGAAGGATGAAATGGTCAATTAGGAAGGTTTGGTGTTTATTCTGGCACTTTCTGATAATGGGCTTTGAAGATAAAAATCAATTCGTCAACTTACCCCTCTGCCAACTCCCCTAACGGCTCTAAAAAAGATTTAAGTTTTTAACATTATGGAGAAAAATTGTTTTAACATAAGGGAAAAAATATAAATCAGGTAGAAAACTGGCTTTGTTCTACCAGATTAAAAATCAAACATTGTTGAAATCTAATTTAAATAAAAGTTGAAGTCTAACTTTATACATACATACGTACAAACATATATACGTACATACGTGCATACGTACATACATACATACGTACTCTATACAAAAATAAAAGTTTAAAAACGATTTTGTTAAAAACACAAACCTTTGTTTATTATTTAGAACAGAAAAACAATCGAATGTTTTTGAAATTAGTTTCATTCAAAGACTTTAAAAACGTTGCTAGAAGATTCAGTATAAAAATATATTTGCAACAATTAAGTTTGTAGGATTAATCAAGTTAACACCCTTTTTTAATTTTTCTAATATATATTTATTAACAATTATACTGCAATTTTTACTGTCCGACCCTCTCCATTGTTTCCACGTCTTTATTTAATTACTTTTCTTTACTCCATTACCTAATTTATATTATTTTACATATTCTCTTGAATGCAAAAGAGAAATGCTAAACTGGTTATTTCAGACATACGCCATTGGGGATTACCAGACAAACAGTATCAAGTGTTATCAGAAAAACGCCATCGTGATATAAGTTTTAATGAACTTAAATAATTATTTTTCTTATAAAAGATTAATTAAAAAATATCCTCATGAGAAATATTCTTGCGGTAGGTTAATTGAGATTTATTCTAATTGTTACAGATTTTAATCACATTAAGGTAGATTAGTACAAATAGACGGCAGGGGCTTGAGTTACAAAATTGATGCAAGGCCATCTTAGTGCTCACACCAGGTTCTAACAAACAAGAGGATACATGATACTATTTTTTTTTAAATAATAACCTTGATCGATAAAACCTGAATGTTTCGATTTCGACAGTAAAAATCAGTTTAATTTATTATAAAAAATGCAGTGTCTTTACCATGCTTATGATGCGCCATAAAAAAACATTTATGGGATGCTGTCAAACTTTTTTTTAACAAAGCTTCTACTTTAAAATTTAAAATTTGGTATCCCCGTTGTGAATGGCACTTCTGATTCATAATCTAGAAAATAAAAAGGTAGAGAATTGTTTACATTAGGGAAAAATATTTAATAAAAATGTTATAAATAAATATAAATAATTTATGGGGTAAGTAATTTTATTAAACAAATCAAATTAAAACATTAAAGCACTATAAACTGGCGAATTAGTAGACATGTTTTTTGTTGTTACTTTTCAAAAGAATCAATAAACTTTACAAACCTGGTTCAGCTAATTAAATAGTGTATTGTAGTAAATAATTTCATAAAAAATATTTTCAAGCTTTTTACAATTAAAAGGTGTTTGAAAATGTAAAAAATAACTAGCATGACGTATTTATGACGTTGATACTTAGTGAAGTTTTAAGAATATAATGTCAAATAGTTTTGTCATTGTTAGAACCATCAATCAGTATAATAATGTTGTTATTCTCCTGCAAAGATGCCGGCAGTACAAAAGGTTTTTTATTCTCCTTCAGAGATGGTGGGTTTATATTTAAAAAAGTGGCTCCTTTTAACTAATTTTTAAACGACATCATTAAAATAAAAACAATTTACATAAAGTTGCAGAAATTTTGCAGATTTCAATCAGCAGTTGCATTTTTAAATAAAGATTTACTTTCATTATTACTTTAAAAATAATGCTTCTATTTACAACCATTAGCTTGCTATCAGTTCACTTTTTGCTTGTAGAAAGTTCGTCTTGTTATAATAGCAAACAAGAACCGATATGCGATGAAAGGAAATGCCCTAAAACTCTTAAATGTAAAGGTTAAGACTTTAAGCTTTGATTTTTTAAATAACAGTCAACCGTCAGTTGTTGCTGAATTATAAAAACAGCAGGATTATTAAGATTGTAATACCTAACTTGTTTTTATAATATCCACTTTGTTTTTAAATCAGGTAATGTTGGTAAAGATGAATGTAACTGCTGTAAGGTATGCATGAAGCAAAAAGGCGAAATTTGTATTGTGAACGATCATAAAACAGAATGTGATCACGGATTGTATTGCATCAAAACCCCAGAAAGTATATATTCAAAGTGCGATACTTTAAAAAACGGTAAGTTAAAATTTTTTAACTTTTTTTTTAACTTTTAATTCAGAAGAAA
Source organism: Hydra vulgaris (assembly GCF_038396675.1). Classification (NCBI taxonomy): domain Eukaryota; kingdom Metazoa; phylum Cnidaria; class Hydrozoa; order Anthoathecata; family Hydridae; genus Hydra; species Hydra vulgaris. The sequence goes on from NC_088922.1 coordinate 9,960,100, forward strand.
AGTAAAGACCTCTAATTGGTTTTTTTATTATATCTAATAGTTTTTTAATTCGCCAACACATATTTCAAAGTCAAGCAGAAGCTTACTTTGCAATTTTGAGATTGAAATTAGTTAACATGCTTAAAATAAAATTTTCAGCATTGATACATGAAACTGCAAAATACATTACTAAAATGAAAGAATGCAAAAAATCCGATGAGTATTATGAGCAGCGAATATATGACTTAATTTCATGCTTTCTAAATGTTACCGTTCCAACATTTTACTGCAAAAAAAGTATACTGTACAATGACGATGAGTAAGTTAGACTTTTCAAGTTACTTATGAAATTTTGTTTTTGATTTAAAAAATATTTTTATTTTTATGAAGGTTTTATGAAGCTTATAAAGATTTTTATTATTCCTGTTTAATCATAAGATTTGTATTGAAATAATGTTTATAAGTTGAAAATAATTTTTTTGCAGCTGCTGCATCCATGAAAATGGCTGCCATCCGAATAGAGAACTGTACGATAAAATAGATTCTCCAATTAACTTTAGTGCTTTGATACAAAAACCAATCGATGAAGATAAAAAAACATAAAAAAACAATTCGTGTGAAAGGTTTTTTTTAGCAATTTTAAAAGTGTGTGTATATATATATATATATATATATATATATATATATATATATATATATATATATATATATATATTGAAAATGGTAATAAATATACACAAAAAACTAAATGTTCAAATATAAATAGTAAATAAAAATATATATGAATAAAATAAGTTGTTTTTTCCACACAGATATCTTAAAAAATATTATTATTCTTATCATTAATTAGGCTTTATTTATATACTTTATTTATTTCAGTTATTTCATTATTTCATTATTATCATTATTTCAGTTTTTACAATATATAATAATAAATCATTTATTAATGCAGTAGAAAAAGTATATAAACAATGAAAGCCTATTTTATTTATAAATAAGGAAGTTACAAAAAATATTTAACTTCCTACTGATACACTTAGATTATTACGTTTAAGTCTCACAAATCTTTTTTTACTCGTATTTGAAATTTAAAATAACTGTTTAAACAAAAAAAAAAAATTAAAAAGTTTTTAAGGAAATGGCATGATCTTGAAGCGCGACAGTTTTTAAACACAACTATCGTCCTTAATGACATTCCTGTAAACAATGTATATAGACACCCTTTTAAGCCGTGTTATAAATGTCCAATAGCTGAAACAATGACTGTAAAATGTTTACTAAAATTTATGATTTTTCGGAAAATATTTTTCTGCTGTGTAGTCCTTTGACAAGAGAATATTAAAATGTTTTTATTTACACTTCTTTTTATATCATTATATAAAATCAATTACTTTAAAGTAAAAATGGAAGCAATAAATCATGGAGTTGAATGAAATTTTTAGTTTGCTAACTTTGTAAGTGGAACGTGTTTTTTTTTTTTATTCACATTAAAGCTAACTCCTAATTTATGCTTTAACAATTCCTCAAACTGTACCATCAATAGATTCGAAACAAATATCTAACAGAGATCCTTTTGGTGAATAAAATTGCAGCATTTTTTCCTTTTTCATTTTATTTTATTCGTTATTAAAGAAAAAATTACAACATGTATATATAAAAATTATAAAACAAGTATATGTTGCTTTTAATTTAAATGGCTTGAGCAACATAAACACAAGCAGAAGCGAATCTACGAATAAAATAAAGAAAAAAAGTTTTCAAAAGTACTGAATGATTTCTAATAAAATAAAAAAATGTCCTCAAAACTAAAATTTACCCGACTGAATTGTGTCAAATACCCGACTTGCCGACTAAATTCGCCAAAATACCGACTATAACTTTAAAATCACCTAATTTAGGGGGTTGGAACTCCCCCACACCCCTCCCCCACCTCCATAAAATCGCCTCTGAACATAAGTAAACATATTTTTTCTTATCTCCAAAACCAATTTAAAAAAATTTTTACATAATTGTAACATATAAATATATATACATATAAAAATTACAATTTGAAAAACGAGGAAAAAATATTTATATAGATGTAAAGAAATAGATAATAAAAAATAATTTGAAAAATGCTAAAATGCTTATAGTTGTTACAATCTTTAAGAAATAAATGAACAAAAACTCTTGATAAAAAAGTTTATGTATTTTATTTATAATATCGTCATTAGATCGATTAAAAATCTATTATCGTAAGATTCAATGCTATAATTAAATCCATTTTTATTTAATTGACCTTACTTTAAAATAAACATTTAAAATCCCTCCGCGGTATTTAATTGAACATGAAGTTAACTTTAAATTGTATTTTGGAACAACAAATCTGTTGTCTACTTTAAACACGAACAATAAAACTTGGTGTAAGATAAATATAAACAAT
>NC_088922.1:9967500-10062500 GCF_038396675.1 Hydra vulgaris
TAAATTATACCTGGCTGAAGACTAAAGACTAAAGGTTAATATGAAAGTTGTTTTTTATGATGTAATCAAGTAAAGTATAAGAGCTTTTTGTTGCTTTTGTCGACTAATTAAAGATAAAGGATAAAGTCTTTTTGTAGAAGTGTATTTATAAAATTTTTGGAACTATTATTTAAAGAAGAGTTTATTAAAAAATATGTTTGTTTATATCCAATAGTGCTTTTTTTAAATGATCTAATAGTGGTCTATAAGTAGTATTAATAATTAACAATTAAAAATACTACTTTTAGACGACTATTGGCTCATTTTCAGTGACTGATCCAGGAATTTTGGGTTGTGGTGATGTCGGGGTGGGGGGTGGATGTTGAAATATTTTTGTATTTTGTACTACATTTGTGTCTCCCAAAAAAAAAAAGATCCTAAATTTCTAAATTATTTTAAAACTTTAAGATTATGGTGGTGAGGGGTGGAGGGGGAGGCATATCCCTCAACCCCTCCTTCCCCGGATCCGTCACTGGTTATTAAAAAAAGTTTAGAACACATTTTTAAAACATTATTAAACTAACTACTAATGCGAGAAAATATTTTTATTTGGTTAGGGATTTTAACATTAAATTAGTAAACAAAATGTCAACAGCATAGCTAAATTATTTTTTTATTTTTTCAGTTTTATTAAATGCATAATGACTCGCAATCTTTTTTTGTTATGCCAGAGTTTGCCACATAAAGTATAATCAATTGAATTGTTGATAAAAATGCTAATGTGCTCACCTGCATTAAATTCGTAGTTAATGAATCGAACTACATTAAGATCAAGTTTCTGACATAATTTTAAAATCGTGCTTAATTTCATTCAATAATACTTTCAAATTTCAAAAGTTTTCATTGAGACTTTGAATAATGATATTTAAAATTAAAAGTGTTTGTATTATAATATTGTTTTTTTTGATTAAAATAATTAAAGTTAGTACCATTATCATCGAGGATGACATTTTTATTAGGAGATTTAGTTATGAAATTTACCTCAATTTTCAAAATAGTGCTACTTAAAAAAATTGTGATAATAAAAAATCTAATAAAAATAAAGTGACGCGAAGTTATGCATAATATTAGGAAGACAAATATTTTTTTTTTTTTTGCGACCAATTAATCGGTCATTTTGTCCAATTAATTGTCATTAATTGGTCGTTTCGTCCTTCATATCGACCAATTAATTGGTCAAAAAATCTCTTATCTAGTTACCATTTTATCATAAGATATTTAGGCAACGTAACCACAGTGGGCCAGAATTCATTTTCACTGGACAAAATTCATAACAAATTTAATATTAGGGCTATATTGACTAAATTTAGAATGAGTAGTGAGGCAAAATTACAAAATAAAGGAATTACTTTCTTTTAAGAGTTGCGCAACACCATCTTGAAAGTTTTCTTTTTTCAGGTTGCTTTGTTGATTATAAAGCAATGATTATTGGATCGGATGAGCACATAAAGCATAAATGGTCTTAGTTTGTCTTTGAAAACATATACTTTCTTGAAAGATACTCGCGAAATTTTTTAAAGTTTTAACTTTGTGCTTTTAAGGGCTCTTAGAAGCACGAAGTAAAAACCAGATGACAAAGTACAAAGCACAACATATATCATTTTACTTAAATACACATCAACATCAGTAATTGCTGCTGTTTGTTCGACATTTCTGAAGAATCATCAGGCATTATTGCCATTATTTTATGATCCAGAACCACCAGATCTAGGGATATCAATGACCAGCCCAACTTTATTTCTGAACCTAGATTGTATTAAATTCTTTTAGCTTTAACTTTTTCTTGTCTGCATTTTTCAATTCAGCTTTGTAGCTAACTTTTAACAAACACTCCATGAAACGAATCCATGCATGAAGTGTTGGCAAGCCATACTTCAATCCGGTTGGTGTTAATGGCAAACTGCACACAATATGAGGTTGGTTTATTTGACTTGGTATTGAACTACAAACTGAGCAGAAATTATTGATCTGCATTCATTACATCAGTTGTCAGTAGTATAAAATACGGGTTCTGGCACATTTTTTTTCAACCTCAACTATAATATATTAATATATTATGGTTACATCAATTTTACAAGTGAAATCTAACTTAAGCGTAAAAGAAAACATTTCCTATTACATCAGACTTGCTCATAATACGCATAATAGTAAATGACTCCTTTTAACTCAGAAAAACTTCCAGATTTCCCAACTTGCTCATCACCAGAGTTTATTGTTACTACTAATCTTCTACTATTTTTGCTAAATTTATTAATTTGTTTGTATTCATGTCAACATCACTAGTTGCATTATTTTGTCCATCTCTTCTAATAAACATACTATCAGCTTGAGATGCTGTTAATCCATTTGAAACTACTCGACTTGTAGTTGAATAAATTTTGTACGTCCGAATTAATCAATAGGCATTTTATATATAAAGAAAAAAAAATTACCATAGTTTATCAATAATATTCTGAAAATCATATCCTTCATCTAGTTTTTTTAAAACATAGAGACACAAGTGTCCACAGAATGAGGTGTCTCCAAATTGAACTCTATCACTATTATAATAAACAGAACTTTTCAAATAATTAACAACTTCGACAGGTGGGGGTTGTGCATAAGAGTCAAAACTTATTTATTGTTGGTACAAAGACGGTGAAAAAATATCTTTTCACCGTCTTTATACCAACAAATCCAATGAAATCCATTTGTACTTGAATCTCCTGTATTTAGTATTTCACATTCTTTTCTTTGTGCATTTTTTGGTAATTGATCTCTTACAAATACACCTCTAAAATGTTTTATTTTTTAGTGTTTTTGCTGCTTCTAACAATTGAAAATTTGTTAAAGGTTCATTAGGTAAAATTATCCCTTCAACATTGATAAGTTTATAATTATTTCTCATTTTTACTTATAAATTATTTTTTTCTCAAAAAATAATTTTTGGCCTCCCCTACCACTTGGGTTCCTTGGGTTCTTTTCCTAATTGTCCTATTGTTCTATTGTCTTATTTTCTTTTAGTTTGTAGTGTCTGTATGCTAAAGTGTGTATTCCGTCTTCTAAAATAACTCTTTTATCATCGTCTGCACTTAATGCAATTATATTTATTTCTTCAGTATATACTTCATGTGAATGGGATCTTATTACATTCATTTTCCTAATATGTTCTCTTTTATTTAATAAACAATCTTTGTAATCTTCATGGGTTATATACTTTTTAACAACATTTTTCTTTACTCCTTTACATTTTTTGTTATCTTCTCCGTGTACTTTGTAGGAATACAACTTGGATCTGAGTCCGATAAATTCTTCAATTTGTGCTCCACCTGCTTCATCTTTAAACATTCCTATATATTTCATATTAGGACCACCTTTAAATCCTACATTATTATTAATTGCTGGGTGATTTGGGTTAAACACACTTGTATCAAACTTGCTTTCAACATTTTCAGAAATATCAGCATAAAAATCTTCTGTTTTTATTTCGTATGTTAAAGAATCTGTATCTGTGAATAATAGTTTTGCTCGATCAGCATATTTTTTCTTTACGTAATCATAATGAAATTCATACATTAGAGTTTTGCTCAAATCTAATATACACATTCTTAAGTAAATTGGTTTGTTGTACATTAATTTAGTTCTTTTCATATGTATAGCTATTAAATTTTCATCAAATATTGTTTTACTTTCGTAGTTTGGTCTTGATGCTAACTTACAGCTTCATCTCTGTTCGTTACTAATCTAACATCGACTCTGTTTTCAATATTCTCCATTGTTTTTCCAAATACTGAGTTGTTCATCAGATTGAAAAATTCTTTTTCAGAATCATTCGTTGCCTTGGTTCTTAGAATAGTATTAAGCTCAATGTATTGACTTAACCAAGCTTTTTCTTCAAAAATGACTCCTCTATGATTTTTTGTGATCTTTAGACCTAATCTTTCATACAATTTTAGATTTTCATAACGTATCACATAATTTTTCTTATGATTTAATTTTGGAATTAGTTTTTCGACTTTATTTACTTTTACCCTTTCCGGAGCAAGTGGGTAGTCATTATGATCATCATGCAGATGTTCAGGATAATTTAAATCAACTTCTAGTATACATGGAATTAATTTCCAGTTTTTCAACTCATCTTCATCAATCCATTTAAACCCATGTGTTGGAAGTGGCTTACTCATCGCCCATCCATATAGATTATTAGCGTCTAAATATTGGATGAATGTTGATGGTTTAGTTTGATCATAATTATCCATGTACTTATTATTAGAAGCTCCTAATCTGATTGATATCATACTGATTCCACCTCTTATACCTTTCTTTATCATTAGGATCATATCGTAATCGCTCAACAGTTCTAATTTTATTTTTGTTTTCTTCAATGCTGCATTCCAAGCTAATCCTGGTGATGTGTAATACCAAGCAGGATCTAATTTATAACAATTCATACAAACATCTCTAAAATTTTCAAAGACGTCAGCTAGTAAAAGCACATCTGAAACGTTGTGCAAGTCATGATAATCTCTAAATGTTTTTCAATGAAACTCATTCCATACATTTTGTGCATGTGAGTAATCATCATCACTTATATCTTCATCGTTCAATTTTGAAAAGAATAACTCTTTTGGTGGTAATTGGGTTTCATTAAATTTATCAACAGAGTCTACCCAATCATAGGGATATACACCTTTTCTGACTAACAAATCTAATTGTTTCCCAGAATACAACCTTATGATATTTTTACATTGATCTTTTGTTAAATTTTGATAAAGCGCCTAAACTATAAGGCATAAATCTATAACTATATAAGAAACGAATCTCACGTTTAACTTCAAATTTCTTACCTTTATTAATATACTCATCCACTTTAATTTCTCTAGAAAAGCTAATATACTTTTCTTCATTGTTTGGTATGCAACTCAATTTCTCTCCTGATAATTTCTTTATAAATAAGTGAGTATCATAACCAGATAAATTGTGAAATAGCACTGGAAAGAATTTTGGAATTTTATAACTTAAATTACAACTTTGATGAGCAGCACCTCTATATTTTCCAGTAATGTGACAGTGATCACGTACTTTATCTTTTCCAAGATCTTTTCCGCAAATGCGACATTCAGTTGCTGCATTAAAATCATGCTTGTTTTCAGTAGTAAATTTTCTTTTTTGGAAATTTGATATTTCACAACTTGCGGTAAATGTGACTGGACTGCTTTGATAAAAACTTTCATCAAAACATTTAATATAATAACAGAACAAACTTGGAATGTGTTTTTGATATTATTTAGTATAAGATTCATTTGGATTGGGTTCACAAGTGTCAATTTGTTTGATAAAACTTTCAAAGTCAGCATATACTACAAACGGAACTCTCATTGATTTATTGTGATTAGTAAATTGAATTGTTGAATTTGGTGGTGGAAGTTCGATACGTACTGAATCATGTGTATCACAATAAGATTTATGATTAGATAATGATTCTTCAGAATTAAACCCTAACAAACAATTTCTACAATAATACACTTTAGTATTTTGACTAGATGTTTGTGATGAAAGTAATCTGCTTAAATTTTTTATTAAGCAGTAATGATTGGTTTCGCCATTTGAGATTAATAGTAAATCTATTAAATGTTTTCGATCATTATTCTTTGATACATGCAAAATATGAACTTCTGAATTTTCATAACCATATACATTGACACTGATATCTTGATTGTTCTTCTCAAATTTTGTGATTTGATTTAAAGATACTGGAAATTCTATTTTATCCCAGTTTATTTTTTCAGCTTGATCTTTAAGCTCTTTATCTACTCTTTGAGGATGATTATCTGTTGGATTGCAATACACCACTTAAAACATTGATTATCTTCATTCTTTATATTAATTATTGCTTTTTTAGTTGCTAAATTTTTATCAAGTGGAATATATGATTTAGCTTTAATAGGATTATACTCAATAAAATTGATATCCATCTTTTCAATAGAAACAAATCTCCAACCTGATCCTAACTGTTGAAAAGATGATAAGGATTCTAAAATTTTCTGCTTTGATGTTTCATAAAAATTGTCTAAATCTGTTGTTTCTAATACAACTTCATTATTCGTTCTAAGTGGTGCATATGTGATTGCAGTTTCTCCTGTTTTAATATCAGTACGCTCCATTTCACAAGTGAGAACGATATAAACCTTTGATTTTCTTTTTTCGGTTAGTATTTTAATTGCACTGTTTTTAGCAGCATTCATGAATGATATAGCATCAAATCCTTTTATTCCTTTAGCTGTAAATTGTTTTGTCACATTTTTAACAGCTGATCGTGATAATTTAAATTCTATCGGATTTCTAATTCCGTATTTTTGATACAATTTTGAAACTGTAGATTTTAATTCATCAATCTTTTCATTAGCTGTTTTTTTAATTTTATCAGGAACATATGATAAAATCGAATCTGCAAGAGAACTAATCTTTTTATTTATTTCTTTTCTAATTTGTGTAATAGACTGAAAAGGTGATGGAGCTAAAATTGTTGATGATATATCTGGAACAGGCTCATCAAGTAGAAACTTTGTACCTATCTGTTCAACTGATTGCATCTGTGTGTTCGATAACTCTGTAATGAGATCGCTTTTTCGCATTCTAGAATAATTTTTAATTCCTCGCTCTTTAGCGATTTGTTTTAATTCTTTCACCGTTTTATTTTCCATTTTTATATAGCAAGATAATTTTTTTTAATTTTCATTTTCTTTATATCATTTTTCAAATATTTTTTTCTTGTTAAAATATTTCATATGATAAACTTCATATAAAATATTATACACACCCCCATCCTCTAACTCTACAGTAATATTCTACTGTTCGCAGTTTTTCAAGTTGGCTCTCATTTTGAATAGTTGTTATTATATATACAAAAGGTTCAGGAGTTAATATTTCGGATGATATTTATGGAATCGGTTCATCAAGAAGGTCTCTCAGACCCATGCGAAGTAGGTCTTTCAGACCCATGCAAAGTAGGTCTTTCGGATCCATAACATTTATGTTTTCCATTTTTTATATAGCAAGATTTTTTTTAATCTTTTAAATTATTATTTATCAATTTTTTATCTTCTTTTTTCCAATACAAAGTGCATGACGTAGGCTTATACATTTTATAAAACTCCATATTTTTATCTCCCATTTTTATAAATAAAATTTTTTTTTAAATATATTTTAATTTTTTTTTTAATTTTTCAGAATTTAATATTTCAATCTTATATCCATTATCAATCTTCCCACCACGCATTTCAAGATATCTATATCCATGACCAGTTCCACGCATTGCACTATATAAAGATTTATATACTGTTTCTTCTGCTGTTTCTATGTTTGTTAATTGAATAGTGACTGGTTTTTTCTTAATTGTTTTTAATCTTTCATATTTTGGATCTATTTCTTTTTTCTCTCCTTTTACTGGATGTATTCTAGGTTTTCCAACTGATCTTTTCTCATCAACATCTTTTACTGGATGTATTCTAGGTCTTCCAATTGGCTTCTTCTCATCGGTTGCTTCTGTTGCTTTTGACATGATTGATTCTTTATCTATCAAACCATTATTTATAGCGAGCATTATTAATGTAACATAATTTTTAGATGTTTGTGAAATGTTATTTTCTTTTAACAACTTCTGCAAGTTTTCCCTTGTATATAATACATTTTTATTATATAAAGATAAAAAATTTTTAAATCAATTCAAAAAAAAGTTAATAAACAACGTTCAACTTATTTCCGTCTGATTGAAAGTGTAAAAACTTATCCGATATTACAACAGCAAACGCTTCAGTATCTGCTGGAACAGCTGTATTAATGTTGCTTTAATTTGTACATCTACAACTGAGGATTTTAATTTTTCTGATTGTCTACTAACATCAAAAACAAAGAGTGGGTATAAATCTTTATAGTCTGAAGGAATTATGTTGCTTTGTGTTATCAAATCGTTCATTCCATAAAATTTTTCACTAAATACAGATGCATCTCTATAGGCTCTTGAAAATTGATGATTTGGAAATGATAAGTTATAGTCAGCAGCTGGATATTTTTCTTGATTAAGCATATTGTACATATTTTTCAAGTCACAATGATCAAATACGGAAGAATTAACTTCTTGATTTCCATCCTTATTTGTTTGGAATCCAACAATAATGTATCTTGGTTTTTCTGGAGATGTTTTTATGCTAAGTCTCCAAGAAAACGTTGTAGATTGTGGAACAGTTATAGTATCACACTGCCTTGCGCGAAAAGTTACTGAAAGTGTCACTTTTGATTCAATACTTTTATAAAGATTAACTCTCTCTAAATCTTATGGAATCACATGTGGTATAAACAATGATATTTTATCAAGATTAACTTTTCCTGCAGCTGCAAGAGCGTTTCTAAAAATTGCTCCAGTATCACTTTTTCTAACAAGAGCTAGTGTATGTTTAAATCCGTAAATAACTTTGTTGTAATCATCGCAGAATCCAAAAATGTGTCTTAAAGGTATACAAAATGAAAATGTTCCCTTTGTGGTTGGTTTCTGAATTATGTATGATTGTCGTACTGCAAACCCTGAGTTATCAGCAAGTACTGATGTTGTTGAAGAATCTTTGTACCACAATTGATTTAATCCTTGTGCTAATTGAAAGTCATTTGGGTATTTAAGCATTCCTAAAATTGTAGTTGCTTGACCTGGAAAATAAACTGACTCTATATTTTGGTTTGATAATTGATATGATATTTCACTGAATAAATGTATAATACCATTATTTGTAAACGCCACTGCATCTGCATTAGCATAAGCTGTCCCATCAAGTTTAAGAAGTTTTCGTTCAAACAAAAGATAAGCCTCAGATGGAAGTGTGAACAAATCTTGTAGCTCAATGTTAATTCTTATTTCTCCAGTGCTATTTAAATTTGTGCGAGCTATTGGTTCATATTCATAGAATTCAAATCTTTCAATTCCATCATCCACAGTTGGGATATCAGTAAAATTTAATATATCAGAAATTGCCATTTTTTTATATACAATATAAAAAAAGTTTTTAAAATGGAAAATAAATATAAAGAAATTAAGCCAATTGAAGACCTCGGCCTTTTTTTGCTAGATCTTCTATCCTTATAGCTGTTGATTTTATTGCAGACCCCATTATTATATTATTTATATTTGGTGTAACTTCATCAGCTTTTTTATTTAAATTTGAGATTATGTCATAAATTTTATTATTAATGACTGTTTTTGGTTGAGAAACTTTAGTAGATGCGTTTCTAATTAATTGTTTTCCTTTTTCAACTGCAACATCTTTAGCAGCTTCTATTGCTGATGTTGAAAATTCTTTCCCTGCTGATTTAACAGCAGTTATTACAGTTTTTCCTAAATCGCTAGCAGCTAACCTCTTCAACATAGCTGATGACACTCTTGTTACATTTGATGATGCTGCTCGTTTAAATAAATTTATTAAACTGTCAAATATACCACTTCCTCCAACAACTTGCTTCTTAACATATATCTTATTTTTAACAAATAGCATTTTTATGTACGCAATTTTTTTTAAATTTTTTTTTACTCATATTATCATATTCATATTATCATATTGCTAGATTATTTTGTATTGCTTTATACTGATCACTATTCATAACACCATGTCTAAACAATTCATCACAAATTGCAACAGCTTCATTTCTTGATCCAGTATTACCTGCTCTTCATGCAGCTATGCGTAACTCAAGCATATCAAGAAGTGCAATAGGATCGCTAGGAAGAATTATTGGTCCTATTCCTGTTCCCTTTGATTCTCTTTGATACTCAAGCATTCTAGTTCTCTTTAACTCTCTCCAAATGGGAGCTATTATTTCTTTGTATTTTTCGCTCCGAGATGACTTTGGTTTTCCGGAATGAGTAGTAATTGCATCTGTTTGTATTATTATATCCAGTGCCGTAACTAGGCAGGTGCAACAGGTGCACTTGCACAGGGCCCGTAGATTAGGCGGCCGTGAAATGGAACTTTAAACTGACGAAAAATTATTTGTTCTATTAATAAATACTTCTATTAATTTTTTTTTTAATTTTCTAAAATTTTTTTTTCCTATTAAGTAGCACTGTATTGTATTTCAATACAGTGCTATTTAATTCTATACTGCAATTTAAAATTTCTAAATTCATTTCCAATTCCAAATTGTAATATTTTGGCGCGAATTCGATCAACGATATCTGGTGGGCAATAGAATAAAACGTATTGTGTGTGTAGTAATGTGGTGAATTTAAAAAATGTGTGAAGCAATTTTCATTTTTAATCAAAGCAACATAAAAAAACTTATTTTCATTATTAATGACACATTAATGACACATTATTACAATTTATAATTTCCAATTAGAATTTAAAATATACTCGTTTATAAAAACATCGTAAGTTTGTTTTATTTAAATATAGATTGGTTAAAAATAGCTATAAAAAAACTAATTATTAAACCACATCAAGCCAATTATTCTATTAATTACATTAAACTAAATCATCAGGTAAGCTTTCTAAAATAATAAAAACTTAATAAAACACTTGAATCGTAAGATAAATCGTATAGATAAAATTTGAAGCATCGACAATAATACCTAATATTAAAACTGCAACTCCACTTGATATTTTGCAAGGACTTCATGACTTTGACTTAATTGAGTCTTATCCGAATATTATTATTGCTATCCGGATATTTCTCACTCTTCCAGTTACTACTGCGTCGTGTGAGAGAAGTTTTAGTAAATTGAAATTGATTAAAAATTATTTAAGATCTACTATAGGACAAGAAAGATTATCTAATCTTTCAATAATTTCTATTGAATATAACATTGTTAAAGATATTAATTATGACAACGTTATAAATGAATTTGCGCAAATGAAAGCGAGAAAAGTGCAATTTTAATAAAGAAATTTTTAAAATTAATAAATTAAAATAAATTTTTTATTTACAATTTTTCCAAAAAAAGTTAGGCTTAGGGGGCCGAAAAATGAAATTTTGCACAGGGCACTAGAAAAGCTAGTTACGGCGCTGATTATATCTCGATAATTGTGAAGATCATCCATATTATATATTTCCTTATAAGGATTAGACTTTGTTAGTAATTCCCAAAGACCAGGAGTACCTATGTATTTTATTCCATTTATATCTACATCATCATTATTAATTAATATTGGAACTTTTCCTGTAAAAAATTTACCCTCTTTATAATGTATTCCAAATGTAGTGTCTGTAGACTTTTTACTATAAGTATACATCCTAAGATAGTCTGTTGCAATTTTTCCCAACTTTAAAAATTCATCAGAAGGCATTAGATCCTTTGGATCCATAAAAAGTATTTCTTTAGATCCATAAGTAAATATTTCAGGATATGCATTTGAAAACGTAAGAGCAAATTGATTAGCTTGATCTTGCAATTTAGATATATCCTCCTTTATTCCAGATTGACTATCAATTAATGGCTTGTACAACTTTGACAAGTCTATCTGCAAATTAGAATCTCCGATCTTTTCACTAAGATGATTCTGCTGTATTCTTTTTTTACTCTCTGATAATTCTTTTACAATTTGATCTCTCTTTTCAGTGTCTGTAATTTTTATAAATGATATTTTGTTTTTATGTAAAAAAGATTAAAAACACAACATAAAAGTTTATGTTGTGTTCAATGATTTACGTTTTACGTTTTACGTTACGTTTTACGTTTTACGTTTTAGCAAACTATTTAAATAATCAATATTAAACGTTCCACAATTCTTTTTAATCTCAAAGTCTTTATAAATGATATCATTTGTTTCTAATAATCTTAATATAAGTGCCATTGATAAAATACTTTATTATTTTTTTCTTTGAAATCACACTCTAATTTAAGTACATATCTATAATTCTTAATTTATCCTGTTTTTTAACATTATTCCATTGTTTAAGTGATTCTTTAATGTCCCTTTCTACACAATAAAAATCACTATCTTCCAGATAAGTTTATAAAGTTTATTTCTCTCATCATCACTATAAGTTGATGGTATCTGAGAGTTTCCATAATCAGTGACAAATATAGAGTGACTTCCTGAATCAACAATAAAGCCTCCTTTTCCGAATCCAAGATGTTCCAAATATTTTTTTTTATTCAAATCTCTTTCACGTTTACTACATTCTAAAAAGAACGGATATAAATGTTGCATATCTTATTATTTGTCAATAAAATGTTAAGTGACTATTTTTTTATTAAACCTACTTTGAATTACTTTAATAGCTTCTTCTCTCCCTTGGTCGATTAGTGACAACTTTGTTTGTTCATCAATTTCATTTTTAACTTTTATTCTAATTTGCTCCATCATTGTTTGAAATTTTTCAAGTTCACCAAGTATTAACTCAAATTCCTTGTCATCTATATGCCTATCTACTAAAGCTTTAGAAATATAATTATTTATTGTATTTAGTTTTGAATCAGCAAGCACTTTAATCTTTTCATGCTTTTCTGCTTTTAAATTCATTTTTTTATTAACTTGTCCGCCTATTATTGATAACACACCTGCTCCTAATGCTGCACCTTCACATGCAATAACTGCTGGTGCTGCAATGATTGTTGATAAAAAACCAATTCCAATAGTTCCAAGTGCCATAGTGCTTGCTAGTAATGCATTATCAATTGCAGAAATTATTTTTACAGCTCTATGATAATTTTTACTTAGCGTTATTCTCTTTTCTCTCTTACGCTCTATTTCTTTTTGAATCTCGCCAATTTTTTTGTAACCGATCTGATTTTTCTTCAGGTGCATTAGGAAGAACAGGGTAAATATTGTTATTCTCAGTAGGTATAGCTGAATAAATGTTATTGTACATTTTATTATTGTATTTCATTTTAAATAAAAAAAATAAAAAAATTAACACAATAGATTAACAGAACAAAAACATCTCCTTTTTTATTAACACATCAGAATAAGATTTATTTACAATTGTTACTATAATATCATCAACAGACTCTGCTATTATACAATCTTGTAAACTTTTTAAATCTAAGTTCATGTTTTAATGAAACTAACGCAACACCTTTATTAACTACTACACGAAACTTTAAAAGAATATACTGATGTGATAGAGATTTTATTGTAATGTCGTGTTGTGCAAATACATCATATCTTCCATTTATTAATATTGCAGGATGCTGTAAATTTTTATGTGGTTTAAAAACTATAGGAAATGGTTCCGGTTGTTTATATTTGTTTATAAATTTATGCACTGGCATGCTATTTGACATTTTATTATATATAAATTTTATTATATATAATTTGAAAATCAAAAAATCATATTTAAAAATGGAATATTAGCAAATGGAGAATTTGGTCAGGGTTAGGGTTAGGGTCCTAATAATAAACCTGATCCTGTTGATGTATAACCATTTCCACTACGTAAGTACAATCCATCACCTACAGTACTTCCTTTACTCCATGGTCTCAAATATAAACCAGATCCTGCGCATGTTAATTTAACTCCTTGTCCCTTCTTTTCCATGTACACAATACCATTTCCAGCAATTTTATTAATCATAGTTGATCCAGCAGCAATTTTATTAATCATAGTTGAGCCAGCTTGCAACAGGACTGCTTTCAGGAATAGGCATTCCTGAAAGCAGTCCTGTTGCAAGTGGTGGTATAACTCTTGATGCTAAAGAACCAAGAAACGGTAAAAGTGCACCAATAAATCCACCTTCTATTTTAGAATTTTGTACTAGTTGTGTTTTACTTAAAATAATTGATACACCAGTACCTTTTTCATATGCTTTTCTAATTCTATTCAATTGTGTTGTTGTTACAGCTAATACATGTTCACCATTTAAATCTGAATGCGATAACTTAATTCTAGCTCCAATACCACATTCAATTGCATTTTTAATTTTTTCTATTTTTTTTGGTGAAAGATTTACTATAATATTAATATATTTACTCATTTTGTTATAGTTAGATTATTTTTTTTCTCTTATATGAAATCTAATAGCTAATTTTTCTCCTCGTAAATTTATCAGATTTCCATCTTGATCAACCAGTTTAGTCTCCATCTTTGAAATTGTTTTTAGTGTTATTGGTAAGTAAATTAAGTTTAATGGCTCTTGAATAATTTTATATCCAGGACCAACACTTAGGAAAAATGAATATATAACGTTTTCTGTTGTTCCATTTACATAGGATGATGCTATTATATCATTTGTTACACTTATGCTATTAATACTTAAAATGTTTACTATATTATCTGGTTCATAAGATCCTGTTTAATATACTTGACTGTTAAAACCAAGAATTGACCTAATTGAATTTATAGGTCAACTTTATAACCAGCTTCAATATTTAAAGTTGTTTTCAATGTGTTATTATCTGTTGAAAATATAATACTAGTTTCAACTCCATTAATAATTTTACTATTTTCATTAATTTTTTCCACAATATACTTATTTATATCATCAATCTCATAATTACCTTCTATAATGTTTATATCAATCCAAGTCGCTCCATTATCTGAACTATATCTAAAATTGTTATTTGAAGAATCAACATTTGGAAACTGTAGAATGTATCAAGACCAACTAATGCCATTTCATAATCGTTATCTTCACTTAGTTGTATAATAGGAGCAAACTTCTCTTTTATATGACTACTTTTATCATTCAATATTATATACATTTTTTATATACAAAAAAATTATTTTAAACTTTAGATGAAAAATAAAAATTATCTAATCCACTTCTATATTTTCCATTATCTATTTTAGAAGATAAATCTATGACAACAAATCCATGAGGTTCTGACCAAGCATCCTTAAAAAATCTTTTAAACTCATCTTCGTTCATATCACTAGAAACATGATCTCTATAAATATGACTTAAATTCTTTGCATCTTGAGGAAATAAGCAAATAAAATTGGCATTTTCTCTAATAGTTTGTCTAGGTAACATAAAATAATTTTGTGCAAGATAGAAACAATCTACATTACTATGTCTTCCTCTTATATAATATTTTTCACACTTATTTTGTTTTATTAATTGCAAATCATCAAATATCATCAAATTATTCTTGTTAATATCAAGATCCTCAGGATTTGGTACATCTTCATCTGTTTCAAAAAATTTACACTCCATATCTGCTTTATCTTTCAAATTTTTTGAAACTTCTGCAATTACAAGATCTGGATTTGCATTAAATTTTTCTATTTGGTCTTGTAGCTTAAATAGTTTATTAATAATTTCTTTTAGCAATTTTTTTTCAAAAGAGCTTTTTAATATTTTGTATTCTGGTTGAAAAAGAGACTTTCCAAAAACTTGTAAATTATTATAATCTAACCAACCAGGTCTTAAAAGTAGATTTAATAATAAAGTAGTTTTTCCACAACCCGACTTTCCAACAATAATTCCTCTTATACTTTTTGGTAACAACTTGTTATTACTTCGCTTATTTTTATTTACTTTCCATGAATAATCTATAATATCCATTTTTATATATAAGATTTTTTTTATATATAAAAATGTACTGTGTCAAATGTAGAAACAAAACAAATACACTAAACTTGCAAAATGTTGTGAGTAAAAACAATAGAAATATGCAACGTGGAACTTGCGCTATTTGAAGAACAACAAAAACTCAATTTGTATCATCAAAAAAAGGAGGAGATTTAGTGAGTTCAATTAATTCAATAACTAAAAAAATAAAATTACCATGGGCAAAGTTCCATGGTGAAATGCATTTACCTGGGATGAACTTTGCTGGTCCAGACACTAATTTGGATGAACGAATAACTTCTATTGATGCATATAAAGAATGGAGTAAACCTATAGATAGAGTTGATAATCCAGCTTACCATCACGATCTTGCTTATAAATACTTCAATGATACTGCAAATAGAAATAAAGCTGATAAAATTATGATTGAAGAAATGGATTCTATAAAAAATCCGAACGAGGTATTATAAAACCTATTATATCATCTAAAGCAAAGTTTGGGTTAGGTCTTTCAGACCCATATGAATTAGGTCTTTCAGACTCATATGAATTGGGTGTTGAAACTACTCAAAAAAACTACAAACGATCAAAGAAAAAGAAAAGGGTAAAGAATTGAAGTGGACTGACGAACTTGCAAACGAACTTCATAAACCAGTTGTAAAACATTTCAGAAAAAGAAAAGTCATTGTAAATGGAATTGATGAAATATGGGCTGCTGATTTAGTTGAAATTCAATCTTTCTCCAAATTCAATGACGGTATAAAATACTTATTAATGGTGATAGATGTTTTTTCAAAGTATGGATGGATTATTCCATTGAAGAGTAAAACTGGAGTTGATGTTGCTAATGCTTTAAATAAAATCTTCCACGAAAGAAAGTGTCAAAAAATATGGGTAGATAAAGGCTTACAATTTTATAATAAGCATGTTAAAGCTTATTATAAAATTCTAAGTTTTCAATTGGTGATAGAGTTAGGATAACTAAAAAGAAAGGAACGTTTGAAAAAGTATACACACCGAGATGGACTGAAGAAGTTTTTACAGTGTCACAAGTTCAGTTCACAGATCCACCAACTTATACATTAACTGACTATAATGGTAAAGAAATACAAGGTACTTTTTATGAACAAGAAATGCAAAAAACAGATCAAAACATATTTAGGATTAAAAAAGTTATTCGTAAACTCAAAAACAAATCATTAGTAAAGTGGTATGGTTATCCTGATTCGTTCAACTCATGGGTTGATAATAAAGAATTGATAAGTCTGATTTAATAGGAGTAATTTACTATTATGCGTAGGACTTCAATGAGCTTAGATTTCACTTGTGAAATTGATGTAACCATAATATATTAATATATTATAGTTGAGATAGTTGAAATATGATATGAGATTATGGTTAGGGATATGGTTGAAAAAAAATGTGCCAGAACCCGTATTTTATACTACTGTTGTCTCCTTTACAAACCTAAACTACACATTTCTGCAGTAAAACGTTGATGACAGATGTGGATTTCTCCGAACAATCTTCTGCACTCGACAAGAGAACCCTTTCTATTTAAGTGGTACAAAGCGAGTAAGAAACAAACTTGCATCTTGCAACAAAGCTTCTGTTTTCCAGCTCATCTGAAATTTGTGTATAAATGTTTCGTCCAGTCGACCCTTTCAAATCTTCTTTAGAGCGCAGAACTAGCCTATCAAAGACGAAATCGATAACATCATGTTGTACTTCTAACAGCCGCATCACAGTATAATCAACTTATACTTGGAAAGTGTTAGTAGATAACACATCATTTTGATAACACATCTTCAGATGTGTTATTAAAATGACTTCAGAATCCTTGTTATCAGTCAACTTTCTTGCAATCTAAGCATCTTTTTTTCTATCGTCTTTCAAAGAGAATTTGAAGCTAACGCAGTTGCAACTTTTTTTTTCTTTGTTTTTGAAGTTGAATCTTCAAATGGTAATGTAGGTCTGTCGAATTGTTTATTTTTACTCTCCTTTATTAATGTGGTATTAAAATCATTTTCAAGCCAAGCTAAATTATTACTTATAAACTTTGCATCGGTTCGTTTACTACGAGTCCATCACTTAACAGAATTATAAATAATTAAACAACACTGACTCTCGAACTTTTTGCCTTGAAACTTCAAATCTTGTTCTTTAATAAAGTTGTATGTAAGTATACTGTCTTCTTTACAATGCATTGACAGACTGTTGAGTCTAATAAATTGGTGAATTTCGTTTCTAGTGACACTCATTAAGTCTAAATAAAAACAGCAGTTTAACATCTGAAATGACTAACCCTAACCAAACCAACCAAAATAGTAACAATAATGTATATATATATATATATATATACATATTTATATAATAAAAAATATAACATATTAGACATTAAAGTTGCTATAAATATGTTAATTCCTTATCAATTTTAGTATAACAACTTTTAAAATCCAGATAGTATATAGAGTTATATTATAATATTTTAAAAAACGTAATACTTTATGTAAATGTTATTTATTTCCATATATTTTTTAAACAACATTTTTCTCACAATAATTTTTTTCTTCTAATTTACATTCGCCTCTACTTCAACCACATCATTAGTATATTCATTATAAACTTATGTTTATATCAACCGTTTTAAATTGTTTTATAATACTTATATAATAGTTTCAAACCATTATCACATTAGAATTCTGACTTGGGTTTTTATTCTTTTGTCCAATCACTAACGTACTGTGCTCTGGTTGCCGACATCTTTGTCAATTGAAAGGATTTGGACAAGTTATCAGTCATAGCGTAAGACTTATTAGAGAGATTGATGCTGAAAAAGAATTAAAAGGATTCCATCTGGCTCTTGCAACCAACGATTCTTGCTTTTGTCTCTAGGCAAGTATTTATTTTATACATACGTCTCAAAGTTGCATGATTGATTCATAATCATACCTTAAAGATCAAAAATTATCTCTCGCTGAGTTTAAATAAAAAATCAAAACAGCCCATTAAGTGTAATGAAAATCGCCGCGTAAAAGCGCAAAAGATCTCCGTCTTCTGTTTTGAACCCTAGTATTATTTATGTCCTTTTTTATGTTTTATATGCATCCGGAATTAGGCATATAGACCTCTACTCAGGGCCAGTGTATAAAGGGTGGCATGTATATATATAGGGGGACACGATATCTTCACCTCCCATATATCATACATCTTTTTATGTTAGCAAACTAGGATCTTTACTCAGAAAATTAAGTTGATATTTATTCATAAACATGTAGTGATTAATAAGTATTTGTTAATTGTGATAAATTACAAAAACAAACATTATTAAGGAAATTTATTTAAATTAGTAATTTTGTTCGTTACTTGAAGACCCCTCCCTATGAGCGTACGTACTTTATTAAAAACAAGAGTTAAAAACAAAAACAGGCTTAAATGAAATACGCTATATGTCAACTTAAAAATGGGGATTTTATTAATTTATAATGCCTAAACTGACCAATTACTCTTTATAAAATCTCTCCATAAAACATATAGACTCTTATAAATTCTAATCAATATTATGCCTCAATAAAACTTGCACGCAAAGAAACGAGAAAAATCATACATTACCCTGTAAAGTATCTACCAATAACTGTTCCAAAATGATATTTTGATTGCGTAGATATATAAAAAAGGTATAGTATATATAATTAATCACTTGTTCTTTCTTTAATAATTTATTTTATTTAAACAAGCAACTGAAAATGAAAAAGCTGCATTTACCAGTGCTGATATTAGTCGGCAAGGATTCGTTTATGACTCAAAATTATCAAAACTCTAAGATATACTATTTATTTGGTTTTGAAGATCAAGACTTTCTATTAGGATACGTTTGTTGATGTTTCTAACAACTTACATCATAAATTATTATAAAAAATTATGTTAGTATAACCAATGTTAAATGCAATGTTGTAACGACAACGGATTTCTGATATATAGCAAAAACTAACATTAAGAAAACGTTGTATTTAATTAGTCGAGGTCACAAAAAATAAAACGAAATTTAACACTAGATTGACCTCGTATGCCTACTGAGGAGCAGTAGTGAACTGGCAAATTTGAGCGGCCCGGGAAACCCCAAGTGGACCGGCCTCAAAAAAAACAAAACAATATAATATAAAATAACATTTTAATATAATATTACATATAAATACATACTTAATAAAAAATAAATAAATAAAAGATTCTTAACCATTTAAATATTTACTAATACCAGGAGCATTTTCTCTTATTTTATCTATTATTGTATAATTATTTAAATTAACCAAAATATCCTTCTTTTCTCCATAAGCATCAAAAACTGCAAATTATCTTGTGAAAAGGAAGATCTGAGTCTATTTTTTATAATTTTTAATTTGGAAAAAGTACTTTCACAAGCTTCTTGCGTCGAAGATAATGTTAAAATAAATTTATATGCAAAATAAACATTGCTGTATACTTTGCGATATAAATTATATTTAGCCAAGAAATTAAAACAGCAATAAATACAATTTTTGCAACTCTTTTTGTTTTTGAGGCATACTTCACTTATTATTTCTGAATCTGAATCAGTTAATTCATCGGTGTTATATATATCTTGCATAGATATTTTAAAGTCGTCCCATTTTGTCATTAAATCAGTTAATTCCTCCCTTAAATTTGACCCTGTAGCTGTTTTAATATATTTTACTAGTAATTTACTGAGCTCTTTTAAACTGTTTTCTGAACATTTATTGTCGGTAAAATTTTTAGGGTCTAATATTGCCATGTCTGCATATAATTTTCCATGATTTTTAAAACGGTTTTCTATAGTATTTATTGTGGCATCCATAATTACGTTAAACGTGGTTATTTTATATTTTTCGATTGGGTTTTGAAATTCATGATCTTCGATTATTTCGTCGGGCATTCTCTTTCGTCGTCTAAATCTCTCTTCTGGTATATCTTCTTCGACAATTATTTCACAATTTTCCTCTTCAAGTAGTGTATTCGCACGTTTAGAAAATGAATTTGACTTCTTTTACATTACTAAAATCACGTGAAAATTTTTTTAACGAATTTAATGTGCAAGTTACCATGTTATAAGCTGTTAAATAATTTAAATTGCTGGTTTGTAAATATTTAGATAATGGTCCAATATATTGAAAAAATTTTAAATAAATATGCGCTGTAAGTATAACTTTAAATTTCAATAAAGACTCCATTAGTGTTGATGCAGTGTGTCTAATTTGAGCATTGAAAGATACATTAGACACAAAATAATTCAAAGTTATCAATAAGTCTACATATAATGAGGTTTCTTTGTTATCATAATGCCCAAAATTTTTTTAAGTGCTGTTTCTTTTGCTGACCATCTTGTTTCACCTTTAACGTTAAGTCTCTGATACCTTATTTTTACACTGGTGTTTTCCCAAAAATTTATACGTTGATAAGATTCTCATAGAAATACGGCACACGAGTTGAGTATTTGAAAGAGAGAAATACTTTCAATTACCGAACTAGTAGCATCTGTGACAACTAAATTCAATACGTGGGCATAACACCAAACGTGAATTTGACCAGGCGATTCTTTACTTAACCAACTGGTGAAGCTATTATACTGTCCACGCATGCTTGCTGCTCCGTCTGTCGAATTACCGATACGATTTTTAATATGTAATCCACTGTTTTTAATAAAAGTACTAATTAAATTGCACATGTCTTTCCCTGTAGACGATTTGCAATTTAAAACAGCGACTACACGTTCATAAATATTTCCCTTTACATATCGGACAACAATTGAGCACTGATCCTTTTGTGTTATGTCCTGTGTGGTGTCAATTTGCAAAGAAAAATACCTGCTTCCTGTATATCTAACAAAATGCTATCTTGAATTAATTTTCCACTGGCCAAAATTACCTGGTTAATAGTAGATATGAAATTAATGAAATGAAAGTGCCTCTACCTTTAGTTCCCGCAGATGTTTCATTATTTGTCTTCTTTTCTTTGATGACTTTTGATAAATGTAATTTTAAAACAGCGTCATATTTAGAGAGTAGCAATATTATTTCTAAAAGATTACCATGGTCGTCTTGATTATTTTCAAGTGAAAGTGAAGAAACAGATTCAGATCGGTAAGCGTGAAAAGCTAATCCTCTTTTTCCAATTAATTTTACAACATCTATAATTCTTTCCAATACATGGTTTCGTTCAATAATATTTTTCTGACGTATGCTTCCTTCTTTTGTGAACATTAAAATATAAATATCTTTGCCTTTAGATTTGAACATATGACAATTTACACAATTTTCATGAGTTTTACTATTTTCATGTTCTTTAACACGTTGCAAAGTGTGCCTCCAGTCCGTCATTCCACGATTTACAAACGAACTCTCGTTTTTAATATCACTGTAAGCCAAACACATGGTACAAAATAGAGCTTTTTTTTCCAAACTATATGATAGCCAACGCTTATTTACTTTATCTTCTCTATAAAATATTAAATTTGATTTAAAAGGTAAATTAGTAATATCATCAATGGTTGGTTGGCATGGATGTTTTTAAAAAAACTCTTCATAATTTTGATTTCCTGGCCTTATGAAATAATTATCTGATAAGATATTAAACATTTTGTTTGTTGGTGTTATCATTTCATTATTGGCCTGGGTGGAAGTTTGGGGCTTAATGATAAGACTAAATTTGTCTTCTTCTAGCCCCGGTCATGTAATTATTTTTTTATAAGTTATGACTGTAAACTTTTTTTTTTCGGCAAAAGTGTAAATAAAAAAAAAAAAAAAAAAAAAAAGAAGTTGAAACTGAAGTTATTTCTTCGAGAATTGATGTTTCAACTTTATCTGCGCCAATGGGACACATAATAGTATCATCATTCCTCGAAACTGATGAACTTAAATCCAAATCCTTATTCAAATTTTCAATATCAAATGCATTGATCTTAGAAGTTGAAGCAAACATATCACTTAATTTAAGAGTATTTTTAGCAGCTTCTTGCATGATTTTTTGTCGCTTTTCTCTTTCTTTTTGAGCGCCTCCTTTAAATTTTCTTTTTTCCATTTTTTCTAAATAATAAACGTAAATAATTTAACAATATAATACAATAAGTATTTATTTAACCCATTAACGCCTAAACAAAAATTAATCGATAATTTATTCTTAAAGTTTGCATTGATAGTATACGCTTTAAGAAAATAAGATTTATCAAAAATGTATGAAAAGAACAATAAATCATCTTACATATATATAGTTTATAAAATAATAATAATATTATATAATTAAGATAAAATGAGCACTTCCAGTTGGATGCAATATAAGTTAACAATTTTGTTTAAATTGTTTCTATATATAAATTCTACGAGCCTGCGTCATTGGGTTAAATTAATTGATGGATAGTAAAACATTGGGGAAAAAATAGTTAAATAGACAACCTGTTAAGAGTTAATTTTAAATATCACCGGACGAAAGTGCAAGGTGAAAAAATAAAATGAAATAAATGTATAAAAACATATTTTCTTTTTATGTGATTGCAATACCAGTATTTGCTATTTTTAAACTATATAAATATAACATTATAAAACAAAAAAAAAAAATATATATATATAATATATAAAAATAACTATATAAAATATTAGAATTAAGAAAAAAAATGAGAATAAGATCTGCCAACAACGTTCTTACGATTTTTTATTTTTAAGATGCAATCTAAAAAATTTAAAATTTTGTCAAAAAACACGCTAAGTTCAGATTTATTATTAAACATGTGGTTGGTGATGTGAAAGAAAGTTTTTTCTGTGGTTTTATGGTGCTTTAAAAAGTCCTATATGTCTTATCGCGGATGCATATTAATGCATAATACTATATCATGTAAAAACCTTTTTTCTAAATCAGATTGATAATGCTAATTTAATTTTTCTCGATAGATTTGGAATAATTCTAAATCTTAACTATAAAACCTTTGTAACGATTTTATAGATAAGAATTAAGTCAAGAAATAGCAACATGCAACATTGCATGCTTTATGCTGAGCATTATTATAAAATATTTGAAACAACCTGAGTTTTGATTATAAAATATTTCAAGAAAAAGAAAAAAATGTTGCTTCATAACTTTATAAGAAAATGAACAATAAGTTTGTTTACTTGGTCATAGAAATAAAACAACCATTGCAATATTATCTTGACTTCTTTTATCAATTCTCTAATATTAAAACTATAAAATGCCTGCAACCAGAAAGTGCATTGTTTTTTTGATTTGTCGAAAAATGAAGATAATAAATATTGTTTTGTATATTATTTATTATTAATAATTATAAACTAGCTGTCATGACCCGTACGATACGGGTTGTGATAAGTCCGTTCGACACCCGACTATTTCTAAACTTGTTCTTAATTTGGTCTCTACACTTTAATTTATTATAAGGCAGGATTGAAAAGTCATTTTTTTCAAAAGAAATGACCTTTATAAACTAAATTGGAAATTTGAAAAAAAAAATAAAAACGTTTAGAAGGGGTCAATAATACCAACTTGCTACCTATAAAGACCTATTTAATTTCAGGTCAAGATATTGCATGTTGGATATTAAATTTTTTGTTATAGCCATTGAAACACAAGTTTTAAATGCCTATTACTAAAAATTTAGAATTCTACTAACAATGTCTTTACTCAAAATTAAATAGATGTTTATAGGTAGTATGTTAGATATTTTTTCCCCATTCTAAACTTTTTACTTTTTTTCTGAATTTCCAATTTAGTTTACAAAGGTCATTTCTTTTGAAAAACAAGACTTTTTAATCCTGCTCTATAGTAAACGGCAAAAAATTATTCGATTTAAAGTTTTTGGCTTTTGCTGTACTTACTTTAATATTTTTTACAAAATAAAAGTATCTTTAACTTATAAGACAGTTACATTTCTTCAGGTCTTTTTGGAAACTTAGACTATAATAATATTTACCCTCTCAATACTCAATATTTATCTAAAAAGCAAATTCATTCATTAAGCTGTTTTTACTGCCGAGTTAGGAAAATAAACTACTAAACCTGTTGTTTGTGTCAAAAATCGATACTTAATGCAAATAGAAACTTCGAGTACAAAAGGTGATAAAAGTATAAATGGTTTCCATACACATGTAAAAAAATAAAAATAAAAATAAAAAACAAAGCAAAAATGGCTAATAATCCATTCAAAACAATAATTCCAAAAATAAAAAATATAGAAATTTACTTGAGAAACAAAAAGGATATTTGTCTTGAAACAAAAAACTTTAATAAAAATTACAAAAAAATATTATATTCAACAAAAAAATACTTATAAAAACAATTTAAATTGAAACATTGCTTTATTATTATATAGCTTTTAGTAAATGGTATGAAGATTATCAAACTTTCTTTTAGTTTTTTGAATGCAATCAACATTCAGAACATTTCTTAAATTATGTTATGTAAGAACTTTCAAAAATTAGTCATAAGAGAAGGAATTTGACCTAAAAATGGAACAAAACTATTTATTGAGTACACCTAATACACATTAATTTGTTATATACTATTTATCTATTTGAAAACCGAAAAACGTGACTAAACAAACAACAAATAAGTAACTTACTTTGTTAGGCTGTTTTTCTTTTGTGAAAGTTTCAAGATTTATTATTGTAAGTTTGGATTAACAACTCATTTTAAAAAAGCAAGACTAAAAATAAATGAAAAATAAAAATTTAGATAAATTCATTTATACAACCATTATTACCAAGTTGCTCCATTCTGAATGACACTGCTCAATTAAGATCATTTATATTTAACTGACAATATGTAGGTAGAAAACCTTCATCAGGCCTTAAATTTCCGACACGGTGCAAAACTTGCCCATAGTCCCTAAAACAGAAAGGGTCATTATTTGAGGGAGGAGCTATTTTAGCCCTAAAGGAAGCAAATGGTAGAGAGACATTCTAACTCCTTAGGTGTTTAAAAATTTTTTGATTGACAGGATGATCAACATGGTTTCCAGTCCTTAAATTAGTCAAAAATGGTGGATATGGAGCTGATACAAGTTTTCCTGAATGTCAGCACAAAAATGAGTTGCAATCTAAAACTTCTTCACACTAACAACTGGTAAATATGGTTTAGTTCTGTGAGGTAGTTACTCTTTATAGCAGTATTATTTCTTGCTATGCAATGCATTATAATTTTTTTTGAGATTTAGTAACTCTTCCTGATGATCCAGCAATGGTGAAACTTCAAGTTGAAGAAAAAAGTTAGATAAGTGTTTTTTACTAATTTATATATATGTATATTTTTTTTTTAGTTTACATTATTTATATGTCGTAGTTTACATATAATATAAACATATAAACTTGGAATCTGGAAGAAGATCATATCAATCTTGTTGCCAGAACCATATAAAAATTACAATGTAAATATAATATAAAATAATACAGTTTATAACAAAATAATGATCCAAAACATTTGAAATATTAAATGGTTAAAATAATATCTCAAAAATATTTAAATATATTATCCGTTAAAAAAATAATATTCTTTAACTTATTTTTAAAAACAGAAAAAGAGATTGATGAATCTAAATTAAGCTGGACAATTCTATTTCAGAGATAAGGTGCTCGATAATCTATACAAAATTCATTAAACTTTGTTTGACAAAAGGGTTCTTTTAAATATTTATTATTTCACAAACTATATTTATGTAAAGTAAATAGATCTTTAAAAACATTTAAAAAAGTGTTGTTCATACAACAAAACGTAAAAGATAAAGTATTTTACAAGTTAAGTTCATAAACGTTTAATACATTCACATCTTTGAATAAAGGTTTTGTGTTTGAAAAACGATTTTAAATAAATATTATTTGCATTGCATGTTTCTGATGGCGGTAAAGACGTTGGAACTTACTTCCCCAGGCAATATTTGCATAGTCCATATAGCTATGAATAAATGAGTAGTATAGTTGTTTTAAATTATTTTTATATGTATATATATATATATATATATACAAAGCCAGCGCAATGAGGTTAACATTTTTTTTTTAGACGACAAAAGTTGTAATGGCACCCCCTCCCCCACTTGACACCTCTCGCCGGCACTGTGTTTTTATATACATACATACATACATATATATATATTAATATATATATACACATATATATGTATATATATATATATATATATATATATATATATACATATATATATATATATATATATATATATATATATATATATATATATATATATATATATATATATATATAAAAGGGGCGGATCCAGACCATCTAGTAAAGGCCGCTTTTTAGGTTTTTATGATTTGGGGAATCCAGAAAATCCAAGAAGGAAGGGAAGAGGTAATTTTGTGATTCGGTGGATCCAAAATTTAATAAAGTAATGAGGGGGGAAGGTGCGGCAATTTCCACGTTGAAATGATAAAACTTTTTAAGTTATATTTTTTAGAATAATAGTCTTACCCTATTTTACGTAAACAAAACTTGTCTACCTCACAATGAAATTACGTCAAATTGATAGCTAAACAGTCCAATTTTTTTTTGTACCACAAAATTTATTAAAATTTCTTATCACTTTAATGCACCCTTCCTAGTTTACTTTTATTTTTAAACAACATGCTTTGTTAAATATATATATATATATATATATATATATATATATATATATATATATATATATATATATGTATATATATATATATATATATATATATATATATATATATATATATATATATATATTTATATGCGTAAGAGAATTGAGGAACAATGTTACGTCATGTTCTTTACTTTTAAAAAAATCATTTTGAATACTTAATTTTAATAACCATAAAAAAATGAAATATTTATAATTCTTAAGAAACCTTTCCATATTTAACAGCAAACATATTAAGTTTATTGTTTTATTTCAACATCTTTTCAACAACAAAATCAATTTTATCTTTATCTAATATATGGTGGAGACTAGTACTTAATACATTTTATATTGATAACACTTTTAACAGAAATATTTTGTAGTCCTAGTATAACCACACGCTGAAGCTCTGTGTTACTTTATTTTATTGTTTCTCTAGGTATTTTACAAACAAAATGATAATTCAATATTTTGACATTAATTTTAATATCATTATTACAGTTATAATATTTAACAAATAATATAAATTTGTAATTATCAAAAGCTTATTAGTTTTTACTTTTAAAATTTGTACAATATTAGCTAACTTTGAAAATGTTATTAATGAATGTCATTTAATGAAACGCAAAAGTTTAAAATAAATTACTTTGCAATTTTTAAGATATCTAGATACAGCTATTGGGTTTAAAATTATTTTTTGACTTTATCAAAATAGAATTAAAGGACATCATTTTTGGCAAATGATGTCTTAATTTTATTTTGATAAAGGTTTATTAAAAAGAATTTTTATTTGTTTATTATATTTAAAAAAAAACTGATCAAAAAACTGATTTTTTTTTAATATACCTGATAAATTCTATTTCTTACGCTATTGAAATTTTATCATATAAAACAAATAAATAATAAACATATAATAATTAATTAAAACAATAAAATAATCAATTAAAAAAATAATAATTAATTATAAAACAAACATTCAATAAATTAATAAAAGTATAATTGATAATGTTAATAATAATAACTATAATAATAATAATTTTTATTATTATAACCATAACAAACGAGGTACTATATGACAATATTTTTAAAAAAGAATTATGGTCAAATTTTATTTTAAAAATTGATCAGACTTTTTTGACCAAGCTAAATTTTGATTGGACATTTTGTCCTAGACCTTAAAAAAAATAAATCGTGTCCAAATGCAGTTTGTTAACGATTATTAACAATTATAAGTTTGTAAACAATTATTAACAAGTTAAATTTTTTTTTTTTTTTTGCTTATGAATTTTTTGTGTGCTCTAGTTGCCTCCCCCCCCCCCTCCTTTCTCCTTAAATAATTTAAAAATAATTTTTTTTTTTTAATTTTTATATTAAACAAAGCATGTTGTTTAAAAATAAAAGTAAACTAGGAAGGGTGCATTAAAGTGATAAGAAATTTTAATAAATTTTAAGGTATTTTTTATCCATATTTTTATGACAAACAATACAAATATATATAAAATCTCTATATAAACAAAATTAGCTCATTACATAATTAGTTTTTTTAACACATACCTTGGCCTGTTGCTCATCAAATTCCAAAACACCAATTCCGTCTAGTTTTTAAGATCAATTTAATAATAAATAGATTAACATAGTTTTACAAAAAATTAAAACGAGATAATATATACGAGATAACCTATAATTAACAGATTAATATTAATTGCATGTTAACAAACTACTAATCTATTATTTATAGATAAACAGTTTGTCAACAGTAATGACAAAAATATCTGACCACTCATATTTATAATAGATATTAGTGCAAAATATTCATGCTGGTAACTAGGCTGTCAAAAATCTTAAAAAAGCTTGCCCAGGTACCCGTTGAACGAACGGGCGGGTATCCGTTAAAAAACAATATTTTTATAAAAGTTGTACTTATAAAAAAAAAACACAATAAAAACGTCTCAGTCAATGATGTCATTCCTTTAAAATTTCACTTAAATCTGAACTTTATTTTACATTAAGTGTCTAGGTTACACAACTCCCGATTACGGTTAAGAAAAACTAAAATGTCTACTAGTGTCCGGACTCTCGATTCGATAAAAACAAGTTCGGAACGGAACGGAATAAGAATTTATTCCGAATTACGGAAAAAATCTGTTTCGAGAAAAAAAATCTCGAAAGTCGGAAATTTATTGAATTTTTCAAAAATGTTCGTAATGTTTTGGCAATCATACTTTATCAAAAAATTGTAAGTTTATCATTTTTTGTCGAATTTTTTTTACTTTAATCCACAACATTTTTGAAGTAATTAGCTTATAGGATATAAAAAGTCTAAGGCATAAATTTACAGTTCTAATTGTTAGTTTTTAATTCTACAGCTTTTTACAGAAATAAAAAAATATTTTATGATAAAACAAACTTTATTTATTGTAATAATTAATCAGTGGACCTAAAATTCAACTTTTTTATCACTTGTTTAATCTTTTATATCACTTAGAGGAACTCCGCATTTGAGCTTTGACCTTCTCTGGCTTTTGACTGGGTTTGGAACAAATTCTCTGGTCAAATGGACACTCTTCTTTTTTCTGTTGTGAACCTTGTTCTGATGTTTTATTTATCTTTAGAGGTTTTGGGGTTGGTGATGCTTCCGGTGGTTTGCGGCTATCCTCCTTCTCTTCGACTTCCTCTTACATGATTGCGTCGGCCTCTTCTCTCTCCTCATCATTCAACAGTTTGATCTTAATTTTTTTAACCACCAACTCGTAGTTGACCTTGATGAGGGTTAATTTCTTGGAGGTGGAAGGATCCAAGTTCTGACTTTTTGAACTGATGATGTTTCCACTCTGTGAAAAGAGCCTTTCACTACTGCTTGAAGCTGCTGGGACACAAAGCCATTCTCTCGCCAATTCTGCCAGCAGAGGCAGATGTCCTTTGTTTGCTTTCCACCATTGTTATAGGTCCACTTTATGTCTGTCAAAGTACTTTGTCATTTATGACTCAAAATACTTTGTAATTTTGTAGATGGTGATCATGACAATATGCATGACAGGTTCACTGTCTGTTGAGAACTTTTCACTAACGAGTTTCAATGACTTAAGAGCTGGGAGTAATCCTTGCATCAATTCAAATTTCTCGAAATTTCTCGTAAACCAGAATTTTATTCGACAAGTCCGGACACTAATTCCGACGTTACGAAAGAACTCGGAAACGAGAAATAATAATTTATCGTTTCCAAATTTTTCAGTTTTTATCGAAAATTTCTCGAAATTTCTCGTAAACCGAAATTTTATTCAACAAAGTCCGGACACTAATGTCTACTGTTTCGGGTGCCAATGATGCACGGCACCCTTAGTTGACTGTGCACAGCAATACTAGTTCATCAAAAACATTCTCCTTTGGTAAGTCCGGTTCTAAATGATCCCGTGCTCGCTTTGACATTGGTTCTTCTGCTACCACTTCTATATTTCTTCCAATACTGGCATAACAATAGCTTCCATTTCAGCTCTAATGGCGGAGTATGTTTCAATTCGAATAGGGTCTTCAAAAAATTTTAAAAGCTTATGAATGTGGATCTAATACAAATGCTCTTGGTCCAGGTAGTACACTGAGTCCGTCCGGATAATATTGTTTTGTTATTTCAGTAGCAATGACATTTCTGCAATTATTGGTAGCAGTGCATTCGTCTGGTTTTGCTGCTCGAATATATAATAATGGTACAATAATGGTAACAATTATATTATTTTTTAAAACTTGAAATAAACATAAAATTACTGCTGTATATTTTTGGAATCAGCAGTACTATTATATAAATGGTTGTAGCATGATTAACATTAAATAGCTAACTTTTCGTAATTGTGAGGAAGAAATTCCTCTATACAAATACTGCGCTTAGCTGTCAGAGAAGCATTTTTTTTTTCTCCAAAAAACTGTTTTAAAGATTAGTTTCGTCGTTTAGTGCCATTGTTAGTATTAATATTTCGCAATAAAAGTTGATGTCGAAAAGCAAATACCCATCTCTGAAACAGAAGATTAATGCTACAAGTATTGGGAACATAACTGCAATAAAATAAGGAACAATTATTAATAAAAGAATTATTATGAAATAATATTCATTTGAAAAAAATAAATAATTATTCTTAATGACTATTGCTAAAGGATGAATAAAAACCAGAATGTTTTTACTTTTCGTAACATATATTCATACCTTTTGGTTACATAATCAAGTACTACTTAAATACTCTGCTAGTTTTGGGTTACTTTTCCACTCTTCTGAATCTTTTAAGCGTCAACAGCATTTTGGAAAATATCTTCCGAAGTTGCATGAGCAATTTTATGCAGTTTCAACTTAACTGCATCTTTAACAACACAACATCCATTAGCAGTTTTAGAAAGTCACTTTTCCCAAGCTTGCTCTCGATGAAAGTCACAAATTAAAACATTACACCCGAAAGAAAAAATTGGACTTTGTTTATACGATGATTGAGTTAATATTCAAAAAATTAAAAAAACAAGATTATAAAGCAACATTCCTCACCTGGAAACACTGATTCCAATGACCTTATTTCTTCATTTGAGAAATCAGTTAAACATAACTTTGGTTGAAATGTAGGGTTCCATTTTTTAATGCACAATAATGCTTCTGTGATAGCAGATGCGGTTTCATTTTTACACGCAAAAATAGCAACAACCTGATAATCAATGTTTGTTTTAACAACTAGAAAAAAAATCAGTAGAGCATACCTAGTTGTGCGATATGTTGCATCAAAAAAAATAAGCTCAGTTCCAAGAGTTATCTTTTCGCAAGAGTTATCTTTTCTGCAACATATCTTGGTAGATAAAAAACAATGAATCCTTAAGCACAGGATTATTACTTTCAATTATGTTTACACCTTTTGGTATAAACTTTATAATTACTTCTTGAAAAGTTATTTTCACTTCATTTATTTTATCATGCAAAGGTTCTTGCTCAATCAAAGATCTGCGAAGCTTTCTTCTTGAATTCAGTATATGATTTCGAATGGTCTTATCTATCGGAAAGTAAAGTTTGTTTGTACTTTGTAGATTACTATTGGCAGTAAGTTCTGCATGAACCAAAAGCTTATCCTGCTGTCTTTTATGTCAGGTCAGGTTATCCTGCAACTGGTAACATGTAAACCAGTACAATCTGCTTCATGTCCTGCTGCCTTGTAGAATACGCATTTTTTGGTTAAGGCTAGGAGATGCTAACTCCGACTTAAAATACTCCCCGCCTTGGGCTCTTGGTTGAGTAAAGGCTAGAGATGGTGTTTTGATAAAAATACTCATCTTGGGCAGATGTTAAATGCAACCGGCTACTGTCTTGCAGAAGGCCTCCAAGACAAAGGCTTAAGGGGTAAACAGATTCTACCTGCTGACCAGCCTCGCACCCTTTCTTCATCTATTAGGCTGGCGCAGATGTATTTTTAATATATTATTTCCAGTTTAGAATTTTGAATGCTGGATCTTCTTGACTCAATGCATGGGTTTGCTTGTGTCTCTGTTTTTATGACTAGGCAACTCATTCTATTATCTCCTAATGAGGGTACAGCTCTAAAAATAAAGCTTTATAGATCTGAGGCCGGCTGGTATTCAAGTTTTCCAAACTGTGTGGTAGCTCTCAGAGAGGCTGATTCCATCAACAGCTAAAAAATATCAAAGTATTAACTGTGCCATGTTGCGCATGGATGTCTCTGTTTGTACTTTTGGTGTGCAATGCGAAGGCCACATTTGGAGTCCTTTGTTGCGGCTTAGGGTTTATTAGTTGTAATGAGGCAATTGCTTTGGCTATTAAATTGTGTACTAAGTAATATCTATGCTTTGATTCAAGTTCTTTAACAAATTTAAAATGACTAAAGTACCAAATACTATAAAACAAAAAAACCATTGTCATCACCAAGTTCTCTATACCTATCATTCACTAATATTCATGGTCTTCGAAGTAAATTTTCTTCGGTTGAGTCTTATCTCTTGAAAAGTTTACCAGACCTAATTGCTTTTTGTGTAACTAATTTGAGTTCAGTTGTCTCATCTTGCGATCTTAGTTTTGATGGTTATCTTGGGTGGCATTTACATTCGTAAAAATTCACCCATTTGTCGTGAAACTAGGTTTGAATCCACAGACTATTCTTTCATGTGCTTTTGTTTAGCACCACTTCACTCTATCGCTTTTCTCTTAGTTCTATATTGCTCTCCTTCATCTCAAGACTGCACTCTTTTTGATGTTATTTCTGATTATATTGACCAAGTCCTCTCTCTTTATCCATCAGCTAATATAGTTGTTGTTAGTGACTTTATTCCTCACCACTCTGAATGGCTTGGCTCTAGTGCCAGTGATTCTGCAGGCATTAAAGTCTACAACTTTTGCCTTTCTCAATCCCTAACTCTAATAGTCAACTTTCCAACTCGCTTTTTAGACAACCTGAATCATTTACCTTCTCTACTCGACTTATGTCTTGTTTCTGATCCTAGTCAGTGTTCAGTTTCACCATATTCACCCTTAGGTGCTTCTGATCACAGTTTGATTTCTCTAAAACTTATATCTCATCCTTCTTCATCACCTGAATCCCCCTATTATCGTACCTCTTACAACTAGAGTAAAGCTGACTGGGATTTTTTCTGTGATTTTCTTTGTGATGGCCCTCGGGTAGAAATCTTTCGCCTTCCTGTCGACAAATTGTCGTACTTCTTACATAACTTCCTACGCTGTGCTGCTGCAATTGCCAATCGAAACCGTTACTTTCATATCTATCAGCAAAACAATTCTCCAGAAAACAGACGTCTGTTTATTACTGCTAGAAATCATTGTAAAAAGGTTTTATCTAACGCCAAAACCCGCTATTCTCAGGTCATGAAATTTCGTATCTCATCTCAAAAATTAGACTCTCGTTACTTTCGGAGAATCTTTAACCGTATTAACAATAAGGGCAAATCTTTAATTCCACCTCTCTTGTATGGCTCAGACTTTGTCACCTCACCTAAAGACAAAGCTGAATTGTTTGCTAAAAACTTTTCATCAAAATCATCTCTTGATTCCACTTGTTGTGTTCTACCTGATATTGCCAACAAACAGGTTGATCCATTGCTTGACATTCATATCACTCCAGCTTCTGTATCTAAAGGGATTTCCTGCCTAGACTCTTCTACAGCTTGTGACGAGGCCAACATACCTGTTATTGTCTTGCAGAAGTGTTCTCCGGAACTGTCGTTTATACTCTCAAAACTATTCAATAAGTGCTTATCAGAATCTTGTTTTCCAGCCTGCTGGAAAGCGGCATCTGTTATCCCTATCTTCAAAAATTCTGTAGAGTGATCTGATTCTTTTAACTACCACCCCATTAATCTTATTCCTATCATAAGCAAAGTTTTTGAATCTTTAATTAACAAACACTTAATTTCTCATCTTGAATCTAATAACTTACTTTCTGACCATCAATATGGATTTCGATCTTTTCGTTCTAGAGCTGATTTGCTAACAGTAATAACCGATAGGTTTTATCGTTCATTAGATAAAGGTAGAGAGGTTAAGGCCATCGCTCTTGACATTTCAAAAGCTTTTGATAAAATTTGGCATTTTGGTTTTCTCCATAAACGTTTTTCTTATGGTGTGTCTAGCAGCATCTGTAAGATTATTGAATCTTTTCTTTCCAATTGTAGTATAAAAGTTGTCCTCAATGGACAGCACTCTTCTTCTTATTCTGTAACTTCAGGGGTTTCTCAAGTTTCTATCCTTGGCCCTATACTCTTTTTAATTTACATCAACGATCTTCCAGATATTCTCACATCTTAGTTGGCATTGTTTACTGATGATACTACCATTTGTTCTTGTCGTGATAAGAGACCAACACTCTCTGATTGCTTGTAGGGTGCATTTGAGCTTGAAAAGGATCTCACTTCTGCTACAGCATAAGGCTCACAGTGGCTGGTGAGCTTCAATACAGATAAAACTCAATTTTTTTCAGCCAATCGTTATCGCAATATTTTAGATCTTCCTATATTTATGAACGGTGATGTACTGGATGAGTCATCTACTCTTCATCTTCTAGGATTAATACTTACTTCCAATCTTTCTTGGAAACCATATATCAAATCAGTTGCAAAACTAGTATCTGCTTTGGTTGCATCTCTTTATCGAGCTCGACACTTTCTAACTTTAGATTCCATTCTCTATCTCTATAAATCTCAAATCCGGCCTTGTTTGGAATACTGTTACCATATCTAGGGCGGGTTTTTTAATGATGCCCTTTCTCTTTTAGACAAGGCGCAAAAACGAATTGTAAACATAACTGGATTTGCTCTTGCAGCCCAACTCCAACCATTATCACCTCGTCGTAATGTTGCTTCTCTTTCTCTTTTCTATAAGTTCTATAATGGACACTGCTAACGTTTCTTGTGCCATCTACTTAAATTCATTCTCGTGTTACTCGTCGTTCAATTAAGTCTCATCCTTTTTCCGTGCTCCAAAAACTCTTATTTGTCTAGTTTTTTTCCAAGAATATCAGTTCTTTGGAATTCGCTTTCTTTATCTTGCTTTCCTGATTCATATAATTTGCAATTCTTTAAGCCGTCCGTCAATCGTTATCTTGCTCTACAATCTTCATCTTTTCTCTTCCAGTAACTTCCAACTTTAATTAGTGGTTGCTTGCAGCTTTGTTTGAAGCTATGTTTAAAAAAAACAACAACTCAAGATGCCGTCTCATTTCCGATACAGTATTAACACCTTTTTTTACTAACTCAGCAATTTTCACAATGAGATTCTCAGTAATGGGCTGACTGAGACCAGCACTCTAAACAATAACACTTCGTAAATTTCATAGAAAACTTTAAAAAACAAAGAAACGAGGTAAAAAAAAATGTAAATTTGAAAAAAATATAACAGGAAAATATTCACTTACATCACCTACTGCATGGTTCTTATGAACAGAAATATCAGGCAATACTTTCTGCACTTAAGTAAAATTTCAGGGTTAGATAAGGCTACACGGAGTTTTTTTGATGTTTCTTTTCTTAATTGTGTTGAATTTTATGGAAGCTGTAAAAATGAATTTCAAGTTGTTATAACAAAAATGAAAATATATATGTTTAGTTATGATATCAAAAAAATATTATTAAAGCTGTTTTTTACCATTATTCTGTTTTAAAGCTGTTTTTTATTATTATATGTACTCTATTATAACATTGTAGGATAATATAATATTTGTTAACATATCACAAAAAAGAATAATGTAAACTTAATAAATATATATATATATATATATATATATATATATATATATATATATATATATATATATATATATATATATATATATATACATATATATATATATAGCTCTACAAACATGTATTTTAAATTTCTAATTGAATCCTGAATTAAAGCAGATCTTGATTGATGAGAAAAAATGACTTCAAGCATTAATTATAATATACCTTTCAAATTTATATAATTTAACAACTATTTATAGCTGTTAAATTATTTAAATTGCTTCTTGCCCTGTTTAGCCATTTTGTGTTTGGTTAAAAAGTATTTTTTGATAAATAAAAATAATTTAATAGCACTATAGCGCTGGATATCTTAAAAAAACAAAACATATATAAAATGATTCGAAAAACTCAAATCTTTTTTTTTATTTAAATCACAAATCGAAGCAACGCTTGATTTGCAAATAGAATCAATTTGCTGGGTCCTTATAACATTTAATATATAATTGGACACACCTATATATACTAATAACATAACAATACGAATGCTATAACAATACAATACAGTAAACTCTGGAAAATCAACAATTTCTTTAATATAAATCTTGGCAGGACTATCAAGTTTTTTGGTATCAGCAGAAAAACTTTATTTTTTTTGGCAATAGTGATCTGTACTCTACACATTAAAATAAATAAACGCAAATTAAATAAGATAAAATTTTAACACAGATTTGTTGTTTATGAAATAAATACAAGTATAAATGTTAAAGAATATTATAATGTCAAATTATAATCTTTGTATTAATAATCATAACTTTTATTATAGAAAAGAAATATCAAATTATGATTTAAAATTAAGTTTCAAAAAATTTTTAAACTTACGGCTTGTTCATTTTTCTTTTTACTGTACTAGACCTTTCTCTTAATATCTCTGTCTTTTTCATGCTGACAGTCAAGTTTTGCCCGTGTTGACACAGTGAATGGTACTTCTGTGTAGGCAAAATTTTTGTCTTTATAAAACAACTTGTGTTCTTTCTTAAGCAATTCTAAATGAAATAAATTACACTTCTTAATTGTATTACTATGTAACAGGGGAAAAAAACATAAGAAATAGGTTAAACAATTGCTACAGTTAGACAAAACTTTATCTACAGATTATTTAATTAATTTGCCAACCTTCAAAGTTCTTTTCCATGCTACCTGTACAAGTAACAACATAATGCACTGTGTGCAACATTTCGTGCTTTGCAATTTTTGCACAAACAATTGCACAGGTGGCAAAAACATGCTTGACAACAGGTACTGTAGATTCAACTGAAAACATTAGTTCTGAAAATAGCAAAAT
Source organism: Hydra vulgaris (assembly GCF_038396675.1). Classification (NCBI taxonomy): domain Eukaryota; kingdom Metazoa; phylum Cnidaria; class Hydrozoa; order Anthoathecata; family Hydridae; genus Hydra; species Hydra vulgaris. The sequence continues at coordinate 10,005,220 of NC_088922.1, forward strand.
AAAATTTGATGATCATAAAAACAGTGATCTTTAAATAAATGAGTAGGAATCACATAAGATAATAAAGAATCTTACCCACTGAATGTTCTAAATCAAGGGAACAACTATCTTCGTTCATTTTACAATCAATCAAGAATTAATGCACAATTTTGAAAAATATGCTAAATGAATAAAATAAAGTTAACTGCTTAAGAAAATAAACATTTAAAAAGTAATATCATGAATAGATTAATAAAACATTAGAAAAAAAAATGTACTTTTGAACGACATTTAATAGCATTTAGCGCATGAGTTGATTTTTATATTTTAACTAGCTGGAGTTACCCGGCGTTGCCCGGGCCAATATTTAAAAGTAAATGAGCATCTGGAACTTTGTTATACTAATTTTGGGCTATGCACAGTAAGATTGTGCAATATTTTTTAGTGTTGCACAATAATCCCACAAAATGTGACCCTGTTGGTTGAAGCTATGAGATAACTGAAAGACATTAAGGAAGAAAAAGACATTTTGTTTATTTTCCACTTAAAAAAAACAAATTAAGAATTTCCAAAAGAACATTTACTCAAATTTTTCAATTAAATTGTTCTCTTACACTGGAAAAAAAAGTTGAACATGTTACAAAAGTTAAATCATGGGTAATTTCTTCACATTGGATTGTTATTGTTTTCTTTTAATAGGACTTCTTTAAAGAGGATTTCTTTCACTGAAGAGCCTTCTGATAGACAATGTTCTTGGTTTTTTCTTCTGGAGTCAAAATGAAAAGATTTCGTGGAGATCCAACTCTGGAGCATGCAACATAGAGCTGGCCGTGAGAAAAGCAGGGCTGTTCCAAATTGATGCCAGCCACTTTGAGTGACTGTCCCTGCGCTTTGTTAATGGTCATGGCAAAAGCCAGCCTGATTGGAAACTGGAGGCGCTTGAAACTGAATGGGAGGTCATTGGGAATCATTGGAATCCTTGGAATGAAGACATTCTCACCTTTGCCACATCCAGTCAGTATAGTTGCTTCAATCAAGTTTGAAAGGATAGCTTTGATGATGAGTCGAGTTCCATTGCAGAGCTTGGGACTGTCGAGGTTGCGAAGGAGAATGATTGGTGCTCCAACTTTTAGGTGAAGAATGTGAGGAGGACATCCAGATGGTTCTAAAGAGTTCAGAAATTCTGTTGGATAGTTGACAGCTTCCCTGGGGTCCATAACCATGTCAATGGAGTTGTAGGACTTTTCATTGCCTGGGAGCATTTTCTGGATCTGCATATTGATCTTGGTGACAGACTCATTTTTGGGAGCCAGAATAGCTCTCTCACAGATCCAGTCATGTCTGGTGAAACTCTGCTGGATGTTGGGAAACACCTTGACAATGAGTTCCTCTGCAGAATCCACCAGCGTGCAAAAGTTGGCAGGGAATTTAATGAGCCCTGTCTGCACATCAACTGGTGCCTCACCATTGCCCAAGGCAAGGAGCTGATTGGAAAAGGCTCCTGCTGACAGATCACCAGACAACTTTATCCTCATGTTTGTTGTCAAATGAAGTGTTCTGACACTCCTCCACAGGTAGGAAGCTTTTAGGTTTTGCCAAATTGCACGGCTGAGGCTGCAGAGCCACACTGGATTCCATTTTTGGGCCCCCCTGACCCCGGGGGTCGGGGTACGGGGTCAAAACCCAGCTAAGAACCTTTTCCCCCTCGAGGACTACCCCCATGCCAAATTTCATCGAGACCGGTCCGGCGGTTTGGATTTCTATAGAGAACAAACAAACAAACACACACACATTGCCCTTTATATATATTAAGATATCGTTTTAAAATACGTGGAAATTACGCTTGCGTTAACATTTTTCTACGTCTGCGATTTTAGTTAAATTGGAAATGTACTTTTGAACGAAATTACCAGGTAGTAGCCATATGAAATCGTTGTGTTTTCTATAAAATTGCAAACCTGATTTTGTGTCTTACTAAAGAGGACATTTTTTTGTTATTGTTACAATAATACTGTAATATTTATGTCATTATCGTTACCATCATTATAAGTATGAATTGTAGAATTTTGTTTGATAAGATGTGTTATTATCTATTTTTATTGTCAGAATAATATAATGTGGGGAGTGCTTTTCTTTTATTAAAAGTTTTAATAATAATCCTTCCCAATTCTCCGTTTTGAATGAAGTTTTGAGATGTTTTTTTTTTTGCGTTTAATTTTTAACTAATTGTTTCAAAAGGTAAGATATTTTAATATCAGTTGACAATAAGAGTATTTTTAAGTAGTGGAAATTTATTAAATATTTATGAGCATTAAATTTGCTTTACTTTATTAACCCTGTAGATAATCAGCTTTAAGTTTTTCATTAGTGTATGTTATATGCATAAATAATACATTTTCTATTTGTAGTCAGTGAAAATATTTTGATATGTTAGTTTTATAGGTATGTATATTAGAAGTTTATTTTACATTTATTTATTTCATTCTTCAGATTTATAATTTTTTTTGCAAATCATTGAACAGGTTTTTTATAATTCATTATTATAAGCAAATCACCACATATATGGGTATAGTTTGATATGACCAGATTTATTTTTAAAATTAATCAACAAACCATTTAAGAACACTAACAATTTTCTAAAATTACTTTTACGATCTTAAATAACTTTTATTATAAATATTTAATATATTTTTATTCATATTGCATTCAAGAACTTCTTAATTTGGTCGAGTACAGTGAGTTCTTAGCTGCAAAAGTGTTATTTTTGAATATTAGTTTATGTTAGAGGGTTTTTTTTTGTTAATTTTTGTTTTTTAGATGACTTAAATACTTCATGAAATTTAGTAATGTGTAACTATTATTTTTTTATCAACAATGCTTTAAAGGTTTTATGAGCCTACTCTACGTTGTATTATTGTTGTGGTATGTTTATTTTGGTGTACGTTGTTTAGTTGTGATATGGTTATTTTGGTGTACTATTAGCAAAGATTATTTTAGAGTGGTAAGAAGCTTATTTCAATTTTACATTTCAAAGATTGATTCAGAATTAATATTCATTTATTTGATGAATCAACCCTAGTTGAGGGTTCAGTTGTTATTTTATGTATTAAGATTTGTTTACAAATATCTCTATATAATAATACTGAACTTAATGTTGTGGTACCGCAGGAAAAAAACTAAAATCCAGATTCTAAGATAAAACTCATTTTCATTATGATTTATTAAATATGTATGTTTTTTCCAATTAAAAAAAATTGAAATATTAGGTAACTATTTATAATGGCGGAAATTTACCCTAAAATATGGGCTAAAAAGCGAAATTTTGAAACCATATTTCTCAAGTTATAGTTTTTAAATGAAGTTGAAACTTTGCACACTTGTTCTGATGATAAATTTGCTCCATTTAACGGTTTCATTTTTTGCCTAAAAGGTTTCTTCAGATTTTAATGAATTTTTTATAAATATTTAGAAAAATTTGGTGCTTTTTATTTATAAATTCTTTCTATAGAAAAAAGTAGAAAACATTATAAAAAAAACCTATCTGTTAAATGATTCTTTAATATGCAATGAATCATAGGTGAAAATTTCAACTCTGAAGCAATATTATTAGATGAGATATCATGTTTTGAAATTTAGAGTATTCACAAAAATCATTACTCTAGAAAATTGAAGGCGAAGACAGAACTAAGTTTAAAAAATAAAAAATACTTAATAATCTTAGATAAATTCACCAGGTATATAAGAATTCATTTGTTCTTCTTTGTCTAAAAGTCCTTTATGTATTCCTCTAAGTCTCTTTCGTTGATTTTTTATTTCAATCAAATCTTTCCGCAGCATTCGTCTTACACGACTAACATCTTGTTTAACTGATTTTTTCAGGGTAAACTTTCCAAGTAAGCCAAATGCTTTGAAAACATAAGTAATACCAGTACAATCTTCATTAAATTGTAAAACAGCAGAATAAACTCCCATTTCCAGTGTTTGTCTACTAACAAAATCAGTTTTGGGGATCTTTGTCCAAATACTGAACACTGGGTGTTTTCCCCTGTTTTTTTTAAAAACAACTAACTGTACGAAACAGTTTTTTCAAAATACTTATATATTTTCAAAATTAATAAGGTAAGGTAAATCAATTTCAGGTAAAGGAAAATGAATTTGAGATATTTGAACTCAACTTGAGGTATTGGGAATCATTATTGAAGTTATGGTTAAATATATTAAATTTTTCTTGCTGTATATTTCGCCGTTTAGAAATATTTACAATGCTAAAACGCTAATGATAGTTCAAAACATAAAAATTGTTTCATAGATAAAAGATAAATAAAAAACAAACTAAAAGAACATGATTCCTAAAAACACACTATATTTTGATCAAGAGTAAATCTGCATCAATTTAACTTGGATTTATCATTCATTTGTGGGTACAAAATAAATTTATAATAGATACAAAAACTTAAGGACAAACCATAGAATTAATAGATTATTTAAAAAAAAAAAAGTAAAAAGATATCGTTGAAAAAAAAATTAGAGCATTATTCTTGATCCAGAGACATATCGCGATTCAGACCAAACATTTGACTTTCCGTAATTGGTGGGTTTTCTAAAGCACTGGGCACATTTATAATATTTTTCACATTGGTCATGTAGCAGAAGTCCAGGTGATTGATTACGAATTTTCTCATCAACCTCTCCTACGTTTTTTTTTTTCCAATGAGCGCACCAACTCTTTTCCAACTCAAGCCTTTGTGTCACATTGAAATGATTTCGAATAAACGATTCTTGTAAAAGGCTGCAACAAAATAATAAAAATAGTTTTTCGTGTTTCAATTGTTGCAAAAAAATTATAAAGTATGAGCTGAAACTTACTCATTCCTTGTCCTCTTTAGCATCTCTAGTTCTTCTTTTCTCAAAGCCATTCTTGCCACACATTCTTTTTCGCGCCTTTCAACAGCCATTTTCATTTGATTTTTAAACAAAAGTTCATTCTGACGTCGCTTCTGTAGTTTTTTTTCATCCATATCAAGAATCTTATTCGTTCCGTGAACTTTAAAAAGCTGAACACTATCTGGGTTCGGCGATTGCAACAACAAAGATGGATATACTTCCTGAAATAAAATTAAAGTTTCTTTAATTTCTTTTTAAGAGCTAACTTAACTGGAAACTAAACGTAATTAAAAAAAACAAACTTATCGAAAGCAATTTTTTATGCCTAATAAAAAGGTGTTAAAAATATAACAAGATCTAATAAAAATATATAATAAAAATTGCTTCAAATGACCTGGTGATTTTGAAATGGAACCAAAGTAGTGGTTTTAGGGCTAACTTTCCTTTCTTCTTGAATTTCTGAACTTGTATCCAGATATTTTTTCATGCAAATCTAAAAAAAATTATTATATTTAAATAAAAAAAATGTCCCTTAAAATAAGACGTACTTTTTTTTTTTTAAATTTTCCATTTTTATTAACATTAAAAACTTACTTCGTCATGCTATCACGAGTAAATTATTAGGTGTAACGATTCAAAATGAAAACAATAAATTTTTTTATTGATTTATTGAAAAAGCTGTTACAACGTAAATGCATAAGTAAACGGAAAAGATTACCTGGGTTTCTAATGCTTTACGGTATTCTTCGGATTTAAAATTTTTTACTTTGGAAATATTATCTTGTTCTTGCTGGTAACTTTAAAATAAGTTCTTTATATATCAAAATAATTATAAAAACAGAAAAATCATTCAAACATCAATTTAAAATACTAATTTTGCTTATAGGAAATGTCAAATAAACTTACTTGTCCGCTATCTGCATTCTCTCAATGGTATCAAGGAATTTATACTTACAATGATCATTCTTCATAGTTTGAAATCTCTCATTGACCTGATAACAACAAAGTTAATTATTCATTGAGACGATACTTGTAGTTATTTGTTATTAATTTTAGATATATAAAAAGAGCAAGCAATAACCTGAATGTCAAGTGCTCCTCCGTAATCTGCTTGTTTGACATGAAATGGGGGTGTAACTAATCGATCTTTGAACAAAAAAGAGCGCTAAAAATTTAAAAACTTTCGTACTTTAGTCGGTAATATATACCTTTTATATTATATATGTGTTACACAGCTGATTTATGTCCGTATAACATGTCAATAATGACTTTATACTATAATAAGAGGACTCTAAAACTTTGGTCCTGACACCAGAGTTCTTAACACCTCCTTAGTGTCTCCTCACTGTATAATTAGTGTTTTTATTAAAATCATTACTAAATTCTTTTTTAAAAAAATCCGATGAAAAAGTAAGAAAATAATAAAACAGTAATGAAACAATTTTTATTTACTTTTTTTGCAGTAAAAGATGTTGTTTTTTTTTACATTAAGAATACTTGCTTAAATTCAAACCTAATATTAAATGCATGTATTTCAACATGACATTTTAACATGACATGCTTTTGATTTTTTTTTTTGTGAAAATATTAGATACCCATATAATATTCACACACACACACACACACACACACACACACACACACACACACACACACACACACACACACACACACACACACACACACACACACACACACACACACACACACACACACACACACACACACACACACACACACACACACACACACACACACAAAGATATATATATATATATATATTGGGTTACGTCTTAATTGGTTACACTTTTATAAAACAATTTGGCTTTTTTCTATTTTAGGTGTCCCAAGAAGACCATACGGTCTTATCACCAAGCATGTCCGAAGATCATTTGAAAGAAAGTTCACACCTCCTTCCTTAGCAATGTTATAAAAATTGCCCAGAGGTGGGATTGAACAACGAACCTCTAGATTCTGAGGCAAGCGCGCTAAGACAGCGCTATGGCTGCTTTCAAAAATTGATTATACTTTTAAAAGTGTAACCAATTGAAACATAATGCTGTGAATTGAATTTTTTTTAAGACTAAGCAATTAATTGAAATGAAGCTATTTTACAATAAAAATAAAATAGCGAGATAAATAGCAATATGTCAACAATAAACAAACATTTACTGCATTGTCAAGTTTATTTGATTAATGTTTAACTAAAATAAGAGAATGTAACTTTGTTACCAATTGTAACCAAATGAGACATAACATAACTTTGAATGTTATAGGGGCTGGGTGTCCTCAAAAAATGTGTACACACTTTAATATATCTTTTTTTCTAATTTTTTTTAGGTTTAACTTTATTAAAATATTAAAAATAATAGCTGATATTTGACAAGACTTTGAAAAACATAAATTTATTTTAAAGTACCATAAGTGTGAAAAAAATGTGGAAGTGCGCAAATAGTTTAAAAGGAAGTTTTAGATCCACTTACAAGGATCCTCATTACTCACACTAGGATTAAGTTTGAAATTTGAAGCTCACACATTAGAAGAGTTGGATTACAAGATAAAATTACATGCTCAATGAGGATGATTATGATTGACGAGTAAAGTCTTGTGAGTGGGAAGACTATTTCATTCTAATTAAATGAGTAAATTACAAATAAATAAATAAACACAGTTGCAGCTACTGGGCACCAGAGAATTTTCAAGTTACAGAAGAACATTCAAATTTGCCAAGAGTTACAGTGTGGTGTAGACTGTTAGTGAGGTTTAATTGAACCATTTTTTTTTGATAACACTGTGACTGGTGTTGTATATTTGAATTTGTTGCAGGAAAATATATTGCTAAGTATTAGTGAGCAATGTGAGGATGAAGATAGAACTTGCTAAAAATAATAGTCCTCTTTTTTCATTTTTTTATTTTTAAATTATAAAAACTTATGAGTTATTCTGTATGAGTTAATCTGTATAATACCAGAATAATTGTAGTTGGTTTAGTAAAACATATGTAATTGATTATGTACTTTTATATTTTGTAATTGATTATGTACATTTGTGTAACAGTGAAGAAACTAACTGTTGTTGTACAGCAACTCAAGAAAAACTATGGATATTTGCTACAAACTGCTGCATATATCCTCACATGTCACAATTAGAGCCACTTTAGTAAACAAAATATTTTTTAAAAAACCCATTTTAATAAAACCAAACTTGTAAATTATTACTTGTAAATACCAAAAAAAAAATGTAATCCAATTAAATATATTTTACTACATCTATAATTGTTATGATAATTTACAGAATGATAATAACTTCAAGTTTTTATAATTTACATGATCTAATAAATTATATAATGTGAAAGCAGTTTGATCAGAATTGCATACACTGAATACTATATTGTTTGTTAAATTGTTTTATAGTATCTTATCAAATGCAGCAATTTAAATTTGTTAAATATTTAAACCTGTGTTTAATTGGCTGATAGAAAAAAGGGTCGAAGAGAACAGAGTCTAATCAAAATCTGGCGAATAATAAAATATGGCAAAATGATAAATGCCAGACACTCTAATAACAAAATGAATTAATTGACATGTGAAAGAACCAGAAACAAACTTATTATAAATATACGTGTCAAATATCAAAATGTTTAAGTTCTGAAAACAAAAAATTTTAAAACCAAAATAATAAAAGACATTTTAACAAAACATCAAATAAATTTTCCAGCAAGAAACAAAAAAAGTGTAAGCAAGCAAATAAACCTGGATAAAGCTAAACCAAATCTAATATACTGTATAATGTTATTGCTGGTGTTGCAAATAAGCTAAGATATTATAATAAGTTGAAAGTTAAAATGAAATATACTTACATAAATTTAAATTAGTTTATATTCCAGGTATATATGTGGAAAATGAGTAGAGCCACTTAAAAAGAAAAAAGCAACAGAATTGGATAAACTTCTTGCTTTAAGCAAATCTATTTCAAATGCAAACTGCTTTAACAAAAACTAACTATTAATCAAATTAAAAACTAGGAAAAGAGACTATATTGTTTGGAACAACTAAATGTCAACTAAAATGCTTAGTTTGATTAAAATACCATTAGGGATCTATTTCAAAAAAGTATTATTAAATTTTTTAAAACAACACATCTAGCGTGGTATTTTAATTGTAAGTAATCAACCCATTCAAATAACATTAATGCTATATATAAAAAGGTCAGTTGAAACATTTGAGAAAGATTTATAGAAGCAAAACTATATGCAGATATATCTGATTTGTTACACACCTCAATAACTTTTTCTATCTTAAAAATACAATAACTGTATACAAGTCTTACAAGTCAATTTTCATTTCAGTCAAACACAAAAAATTAAACTCCTTTAAGTAAAACAGAGAGCTAATAATGTTATATCCAATAGAACTTCCTCTTTGAACATTAAAAAATTATTAAAAAAGAATTTAATGGATAGAAATTGTTTAGATGGAGATATTTGCACTTGATGTTTTTAAAGTTTGCATCTTTAAAAATTACAATATCTCATTAAATTCATAAAAAAAACTGTTCTGGCATAATATTTCAAGTATCCGTTTAATATTTTCATGCTGATTGTTTTACTATATTAGACCTAAAATTTATATTGAAATTCATCAGAAATAAATTTTTTAAAGTTTTTTCGAAATGAAATTTTTTACTTAGGAGCCTTTTTAATTAAATCAGATTTGCGTTTAACTTATTTTATAATTTAAATTAAAATATTGATAACAGATGAACTAAAGTTCACATTTTATGCTTATTTAATTAAAACTATAAAACAACTTTAAATAAATATTAAACACTTTTTAATAAATAAATAAACAATGGTTTTTATAACATTCATTGCTTACTTTTTTTTAAATATACATTTATATTTTATTAGAGATTCAATTATCTTTAATTGCTATCTTTGTGTTCTAAAAAAATACATTTTCTATCACCAAAAATTCTATTTTTCAAATTTTCAAATTCTATTTTTTTAAATTTTCAAATTTTCAAATTCTATTTTTCATTATTTTATAATGAAAAATCCTTTTACTTTTAGTTATTAACAAAAGCAATAAGTAAAAATTTTTTAGCTTTTGGTTGTGTTCATGATCTGTTACAAAAAACTTTTTAAAAGTTTAAAAACTATGTTAATATAAAAACTATTACTTGAAGTAATAAGTTAGATTCAACTTATGATCTTTTGTAAGAACTTTAACTTTGTAAATTAAAAGACTTCAATTTATTAAAGACTTTAATTAACATATATGTCTGTTCAAACCTAATCATGTGTAATCATGTGTAACATAAGCCCATTTTACAGGGTACATACAACTACAAATCATGTTCAGCTTTGGCCCTTTTTACAGTGTACATACATTTACAAAATATATATATATATATATATATATATATATATATATATATATATATATAAAGAAAAAAAAATGATTACGTTAAACTCATGTGATTTTTGTTTATGATTGTTTCTTGCTGTCTCAAAATTTTCTAAATTTGAGGCTGCTACCAAGCGAGCTTCTTCTACCTTTCTATCATTCATATGCTTTTGATTTAAAATAAAGTATATAAAAAATCTAACAACATGAACAAATTAAGAATGTTCGATTAACAAATCTTAAATAACATCTGATGAATTCTGATATAACATCAAACCTTTTCTAACTTTTCAACTTCACTATCTCTACTATGTTTGATAAGTTGCTGAATATGGTCATATTCATGCTCTTTTTTCTTCATTTGATTTGCATTATCAATATCTATATTTTGTTTAGTGTGGTTATAGCAAAAGTAACAAAAATCAGTCATATTTTTCATACAATTTCCACACCTACATTAGAAAGTAGTAATATAATTAAAAAAAGTAAATAATAAATTACTTTTGCATATACAATGCAATCTTAATAGAAGTTACTATTTGAAAAACAGAAAAACACTAAATAATCCACACTGGGTATCTGAAACTTTCTTCAATTCTTCTATTATATCTTTGTTGGAGTTAATCGCTTTTATTGGATTTTTTAGAATGTTCTTAAAGTTAACTGACTTCGAATGGGGTGCTTTTTTAGGTGGTGTGGTAGGAAACACCGCATTTGATTTGCAAGGAGTAGAAACATCTAAGTTCTGCTGAATTGTTGGAAGATTTTGAAAATACATTGCAATTCGAGCATCTCGAATTTTAGGACAATCTTTCAATAAACTTGTGCCTATTAGTAAGTGTGTGTATATATATATATTAGGGGTATAAAATAGTGATATATATACATATATATATATATATATATATAAAAATATATATGTATATACATATATATATATATATATATATATATATATATATATATATATATATATATATATATATATGTATATATATATGTATATATATATATGTATATATGTATACATATATATATATATATATATATATATATTATATATATATATATATATATATATATATATATATATATATATATATATATATATATATATATATATATATAAACTAGTAGAAAATCACTCAACAAAAATTAAAAAAAAAAAAAAATTCTCAAAAAGATATGTATATACACTATTTCAACATTTTCAAACAAACATTTTCAAGTTTAATTTATACTTTAATTAATATATGTTTACAAAAACTAAATATTATTACACATGATCAATAATTTCCAATTTTAACTTGCGTTTTCTAGTAGTACTTGTACCAGTTTTGTTTGTCAAAATAATCAGTTATTCAGTAAATAGCCCACTGTTAAAAAATAGTGTTATTAATACCTTTACTAGAGTGACAATTAATAAACTTTTTGTGTGGTATACTTTTTTGTAGTAAAAAGAAAAAGAATTTTGATATTTATATTTTGGCAAAAATTGTCTGAAAAAGGTAAAAGAAAGTGATAAAATGGGTAAGCGAAAGAAATCAAACATTGCTGAAAGAGAAAAAATTAAAGTTTATCATGAAGAAGGTTATTCACAAGTCGAAATTTCAAAAAAAAAATGAAAATTTCAAGATGTTGTGTCCAAAGGACATTACAACGACACAAAGAAACTGGTAAGAATGCAACTAGAAAATGTACTGGAAGGCCCAAAAAAACTAATAAATTACAAAATAGAGAAATAAAAAAAATTTGTTTACCAAATAGAAGGTACACCGCCAAAAAAATCAGGTCTGTGTACAATCAATTTAGTGATCTTAAAATTAGCACTTCCACTGTGAAGAGTTGATTGAAAAAATTTGGCTTGCATGGGCGTGTAGCTGCTCATAAACCATTATTAAGACCAATTAATAAGACAAAAAGGCTAAATTGGGCTAAAAATTATCAACATTGGTCAATTGAAGAATGGAAAAACGCCCTTTAAACAGATGAATCCAAGTTTAAAGTTTTTGGTTCAAATGTTGTGTTTTCGTGTGAAGATTTGCAGGGGAAAGATATTCAGAAGAATGTTTAATACCCACTGTGAAACATGGGGGTGGATCACTGGAAACATGGGGGTGGTCGTTTGAGGATGTTTTGGGTGGGGGGAATATTGGAAACCTACAGAAAATTGAAGGAATTATAACAAAAGAGGTGTACAAAGACATTTTAGAACATCAAATGTTGCCTTCCGATAAAAGGTTATTTTCCAATCAGTATGTTTTTATGCACGATAATGACCCGAGACATATCAGCAAAATCTAAAAAACTTATTTAGCAGATCTTCAAAGCCAGAAAATATTAAAAATAATGAAATGGCCACTACAATCACCAGATCTTAATTTGATTGAGTTGTGGGAAGAACTTGATAGGAATCTGGGAGAAGAACAGCCATCTTCTGTGAAAGACCTTTGGTACATATTGCAAGTAAAATGGGACGCAATACAACCTGAAAAACTGCCTAAATTGATTGATTGTATGCCGAGGATCTGTACAGCTGTAATACAGAATAAAGGTGGTTATTTTGACAAATCAAAATATTATTTTGGCAGAGAAAAAAATCATTAGCTTAAAGACCATCATAAAGTAAACAATGAAAAGAATTCCACTCAACCTTAAGGTAGTAGTAAGAATTGCTATGGGTAAATCAGATGCAGAAGAAGTATAAGATAAAGGCTTATGAGTTTTTGTGTGAGATTATAGCATGATCTTTTAGTAGAGAAGTTCAAGACATTAGCCAGAGGATTGTTACAAAGAAAATGTCAAATGAATCCCAGTCAGCTTAAATATTAAGAAGTGCAATGAAAGGGTGAATTGGATATAGAAGAAGTACGAGATAAAAGTTTCAGTGAGATCATACAATGATCTGAACCACCTAAAGGAGAACAAGGAGAAACTGAGCACAAATTAGGATCAGAGACAAGATACAAATCAAAAAGTCAAATCAAATAAAGGAAAATGAACCACAAAGTTATCTGAGCAAGAGATTAAGGCAAAAATTTGAACTTTAGAGCCAGCAGGGTCAGCGGTACTAAAGCAAAGCCATTCAGTGTGATGAGCATTAAAGTTGACAACAATATTGGTTGAGAAGAAAAAAGACTCGGTTAATTTGTCCAGAAACAAATCAAAAAGAATGCAGTCATTGGCTGACTGACTGACTGAAGTCAAAAAGACTGACTGAAATTAAAAAGAATGCAGTCATTGGCTGACTGACTGACTGACGACTGACTGGAGAGGTGCTAAAAGAAAACATATATAAGAATAGTAAGCCAATTCAAACATTACATTCAGATATTACAACAAATAAGTGAAATAATATGCTCAGAGCAAGTATGGGAATATTAGAGTCTTTGCAAATCAAAGGATAAGAGCCATCATCACTAAGATTTAAAGGTAAAACTGCCCATTTAAAGGTGCCCATTTAAATGGTCTCACAAAAGAGCAATTAAGTCTAATAAATTTTATAAAATTCAACAGAAGAAAATTTACTTCAAAGTTCACAAGTATTTGTAAAGAATAGATTAAAACAGTACGGTGATAATAATGATTTTTTTTGTTTAATATTTTATTGTTACTTAGTACTAGTAATAAGTACTTCATATTTATTTAGTCTTTATTCAAGAGCTTTAAGGCAAGGAGTATTATAATTCAGATATACCCAAGTCATTGCCAAGCAAAATCAAATCCTATGAAAATATTACTGGAACAACTGGAGCAACATCATTGGAACAAGTTACTGGAACTTTAAACATCTTGTACCTCTAAATATTCATCAGCATGTATATTAAACAATTCTTCAAACAAATTTGTAAACATGATTGAATGAATAAACAACAAAATATGAATTTTAATAGATATAAAAATCCAATGACACTAATATAATGAAAAATTTTCTATTCTTATTTATAATATGTTTCATTGACATTTGTTATGTTTATTTTAAGCTAGTTTTATAAGTGTTTACATTTTTTCTTATCAATTATAAAATAATATATGTAAAAATAATATAAATGTCACCTTCAATGTCATCTTCTACATCTTTTTTTCGTTCATTTTCAAAATAAACATCTTCAATAATACTAGATAAAAATAAATATAATAAAATAAACAATAATAGAAGTAAAAATCCTTTCAATAATAACTTATCAATCTATTTCAAGATACAAAAACTTACAACTAAGTTAGGAACTAAGTTAGGAATTGTAACTATGAATGAGACTAAGTGAAAATTAGAAAAAAGATTTTATCTATGTTATTTTTATTTTTATCTAAACTTTTGTACTACTCTTTAATTAAACTTTATACTGACAAATAAAAAAAATAAAAATTATAGCCTTTCTTAACTCCCTCAATTCCCTATCCCTGCCATGTTTCTGGTCATACTGTGCCTAACTTGTTTTTACACGCAGGGAACTAATTCGCTAAAGAATGTATTTTAGAGTTAAAGCATAAATATAATAAAGCATAACTATCTCTAATAATCTGTTTCTCTGATATAACAGGAAGAGTGAGGTCATATATTCAAAAGACTAAATAGAGGAAAAGTTCTTTGCAAATAGTTTATTCTTATCTTTGGGAAAGGAATTAAGATCAAAACCATGTATGATAGAATGTTAGACCTGCCTCTGTTAATGACGCTTTTAATTATTATAAGTCTAGACTTATTTCTTCCCCACCAGACAACCATGAGGATACACCCTTGCCTGCCTGCTGAAAAATATCATTTGTAGTTTCAATTTTTAAAAACTCTGGAGAACTCTCTGACCCCTATATCTGATCCTATCACCTAATCAATCTTCTCTCAACTATTAGCAAGGTATTCAAGTTTTTAATTAACAAATTTCTAACATCTCATATCTTGAGTTAATCAAATTACTCAGTGAAAAAAATAGTGATATCTTTCCTTTTACTATGTATTAGGTGGAGGTGGTGAGGCTAGGGCTATTACTCTTAACATGTCAAAGGCTTTGATAAAATCTGGCATGGTGGACTTCATAAGCTAGCACCAAATGGTGTATCTGGGAAAGTTTTTGAGATTATTAAATCTTAAAACTTTTGCTCAACGTGGCTGGTGAAATTTAACCCAAACAAAACTCAGTAGAAACTCAGTAAAAAATATATCTAACATCCTGTTGATGTTGATATATTGTTTACCACGATATCAACATCAAATTTTTTTTGCAATATTGTTGATATTCTTATATTGATAGATGGCAATACCCTGACTGAGATATCAACTTTACATGTTCTTTGATTATCATTCACTATTAACTTCTCATTGAAACTTAATATACAATCCATTGAACTACTGTGATCAAAAAGTAAGAAGAAATTGTTTATAAAATGTAAATTCTTTATTTATACTTCCAAATCAACTTCATCCCCTTCAAGGTAATCCCTGTCCGATAAAACACATTTTTCCAACGCTTTTTCCAGTCCTCCAAACAGTAGGAAAAGGTATATCTTTTTCCAGTATAGTCTTCAAGATCTTCTTCGACTTGGTTTTTATCTCCTCAATTGTGTCAAAACAGCATCTCCGCATTGGCTTTTTGAGTTTGCTGAATAGCCAGAAGTTGGATGGGGCCAAACCAAATATGATGGTTGCGGAACAATATTAGTCAAGTTTTTGGCAAAAAAGTTGTGAAGAACCTATGCAGTATGACATGATGTATTACCATGATGAAGGAACCAAGAGTTGTTCGCATATAATTCCAGTTGTTTCAGACAAATAGCTTCACACAACTGAAGCATAAGCTCAAATAATATTCTTTGTTGATAATTTGGCCCAGCAGAAGCAATTCATAGTGCACCACTCGACAATAATCAGAGAAAACTGTCAACATGACCTTGATTTTCTATTAACTTTGCCGTGGTCTTTTCGGTCTTGCTTCACCTTTTGCACAATATTCTCTGGATTGGTTGGTGGTTTTAGGCTCGCATGTATAAATCCAAGTCTCATCCCCAATAATAATGCATTTCAAGTGGTCTTGATAGTTAGACAACAAAGTTTTACACACATCAACGCGACGCTTTTTATCCAAATAATTGAACAATTTTGGCACCAATCGAGACTTGACGCTTTGAGACACAAAACATTCTTCAAAATGGTTTGGGGTGAGCCAAATAATATTCTAACACTACCAGTGAGATCTCTAATTGTCAATTGATGATTTTCAAGTACCAAATCTTTGATTTTTTGGACATATTCCTCATTGTTAGATGTTGATGGTCATCTAGAGTGCGGTTCGTCTTCAACTTGTTCTCAGCCCTCTTTGAACTCATTGTACCACTCATAAACATTTTTTTGTGCCATAGTTTGATCACCAAAGACATTATGCAACATTTTCAACGTGTCTGCACAAGAGTATTTGTTCTGCAAACAAAATTTGATGCAAGTTTTTTGCTCAACAAAATCACCCATTGTAGAAATCGAAAAATTTACTTTTGGTTATTTACAAAAACATGTGTAACTTGGAAACAATTAAACCATTTTGACAAACAGATGCTTGACAATTGTTATAAACAGTCTTACCAACTTAGGAAAAAAAAAATTACCTGCCTTCATAATGCGTGGGAGTTTTAAATGATAATTTCACTTTTTGATCACAGTAGTATCTGCTAAGGTTGCGTCTCCTCATTTTGCTTACAATGTTGTTGCATTGTCCTTACTTTTAATTACACTATAAATCTTTTATTCATTCCTGTATTGAATACTATTGTCATAGTTGGGATGGTTCTTCTAATGACGCCCTTTTTCTCTTCTAGACAAGATTCAAAAATGTACTGTAAATGTAACTGGACCTACTCTAGCTGCCAAGCTTGAGCCACTGCCCCATTGTTGTAAGGTTGCATCTCTTTCTCTTTTCTACAAATACAATATCACGGTTGCTGCTCAAACAAGCTATCGTCTCTTGTTCTTTCAACAAATTTATTTCCCTTAGTGCTTTAATAACTTTTATTTATCTAGTTTTTTTCCTCATACTTAAGAATTCTCTTCATCTTCATGTTTTGCTGACTCAATACAATTTATATTATATTTATATATTTATAATTTATAAAAAGTGTTTGTTCACAGTCTTGTTAGGAGTAAAAAAAAATACACATCTTTTAAATGAAAGAACATTTTTGTAAAAATCAATTAATTTATGCTGTGATCATTTATCAACAAAATATATATATATATATATATATATATATATATATATATATATATATATATATATATATATATATATATATATACACACATACATATATACATATATATTATTTTGTTAAATTTATATTTATTTAACAACTGCCTTTTTTGAAATAACAGTTGTAACTACTTTTTTAATGTGTACTTATATATGTATAAGTTTGAAATAACAGTTGTAACTACTTATTTAATGCATACTTATATATGTATTTGTTAAGTGCTAAATATTGTAATAAAATCTATAATTAAATTTATTTTGTCTAATGATGTAAGAAATCGCATGATATGAGAATGCCTTAAAATACTTTTAAAAAAACTTGAATTATTTTTTATTTTATGAGATAATATTTTTTATTTTATGAGTAAAGCATGTTCTTTTTATTCATCATTTTATTTGCCAAGTAATTCTATCAATAAAATTAGTTCTATAAGTTTTATAATCAAGTTAGTAATTTTTATTAATTAAAAAAATATTTAATGAAAATTCAATTAGTTAAAATTAGTTAGTATTTATTGAAGCATATTAACTTTAATGGTTGAACTATTGAAGCTCTAATTGTAGTTACATCTATAATTATAAGTTATATATTTCTATAATGCTCTTTGTTGCGTTTAATTGGAAAGTAAGTTAGAAAACTCACCAGTACAATTTTATGCTTAGTAACTTTACAGCTCAATGTTCTCTGTGTAAACTGATCCAAAATTATTCTCGATATTTGAATAAAATATAAATTATTCTCGATATTTGGTGATGCAATTGTAAAGCAAAGGTTGCAAAATAATTTAGAAAATATTGCTGGTAAAAAGCAACATAATAAGAGGTGACAGTGTACAACAAATAGTAGTCTATTACAAAACAACTCTGAATATTAAAGATTGGTATTTAATGAAATTGTTTAAATATAATTCTAATCTTATCATTTTTTTATGAATAATTTATATTTAATTTAATTTTTCATTGTCTCTGGGTTATCTGTTTAAAATAAAACTACCAGATTAATTATTAGAGTTCTCAATTAAATTCATTTTCAAAAATATTACAGCATTTAACAACTACATCTTATAAGTTTTCAATAATATGTAACCTTATCTCTTATGTGTCCTAATTTGTGGTAATTCCAATTACGTCTTATGTTTTTTTAACTTTCAAATTCTTAATTACATCTTAAAAAGACGTAATACTATATATCTACATTATTTATAGTACCTTTACTTAATATGAATATGATATATCAGTTAATAATAACTGAATATATTTTAATATAATATATTCAGTTATTATTTATAGATTATGCAACTTTATCCAGATAATTTTATTCATATTCTACCCACTTTAATTTATGCTTCTATGAAACTATTTTTGAAACTGTTGGATTTTATTTCCTTGTTTAGAGAGTTTTTAGGAAACCCATTTGATAAACTTTTGTGACTGATTATAATTATTAACAAATCTTTGCTTTATGTTTATTTCTGAACTTAAAGTTTAAAAAAAAATGTACAATACCATTTTCCCACTATGCCTTTCTTGTAATAAAAAGTTGGATAAAATTTTTTTTTAAGACATACAATAAACATAGATAATCCAGGTCATATTTTAAAAATCTGGAAAATTGTTTGGGTAAAATATCCTGAATATATTTTCCCTCTTAATTTGCTTTTAGCTGAGTTGTTTTAAACTTTTTTTCAAATTTTCTTAATTTTTGTATGAGTAATGAGTAAAAAAGCTTAAAAAATAAATATATTGTGAAAATATATACCAAACTTGTATGTATGGAAAATGCTTTTGACATCTGGAAAAACTAAAAGTTGAGAAAAATATCCGGAATTCCAGAAATATCCGAAATAAGATAAGCTTCTCCAGAAATATCCGAAATAAGATAAGCTATCCGGCCAGATATTCGGGCTGGGTAGGAGTATTACTCAGTATACAATATCTGGCCAGATAATAACTTAATTCGGTTTTTTATATATCAGAAATTTCATGCTCATGTTGTTCAAAATTGAAAGAAATCTAGAAATGTTATATTTTTAAATAGTCTAATGTTAATGGTTTCTATATGATATTGTTATTATTATTATTAAAATACTACTAAAATTATATATGCGCAACAAATTCATCAGTTTATCACTTATTTATATATCTTTTATCTTAACGTAGAGAAACTAATGTTTCTCCATGTTGAGGTAGCCTTGATTGCTTTTTCTCATAAATAATTAAAACAATCTTCCGAAAAAACAGCGGATGCAGGTGGTCCTAGTAACTTAAGTGCTAATTCTTTTAGCAGTTAAAACTTCCCTTCATGTTTCCAATAATTTGAAACGTCATAATTTTTTCCTATAATCAAGAGATTAAAGAAAACATCAACTCCTTTAACAGCTTTTTACAAAAGAAACTTGATCAGAATTCTTGTCAAACAACTTGATCAGAATTCAATACATTTTGAACTTCCTTGTGCAGCTAAAGATGATTCGATATTATTATTTTTTTCCCTCTACAAATAATTTACAATGAAATTTTTTTACCTGATTATGAAGTGGAATTGTGGGATATGACATTTCACCAGATTTATTACATCCCCTTCTTATTCGCTATTTTGAAGGTTTATATTGGCAATACTTTGTCATAATAATTTAATTTTAAGATAATTTTAAAATATCCAGGTATTCGATAACTGGTCGGATAATAAAAAAATATTATCCAGGACACTCCTAGTCAGTGGAAACAAATCAAGAAGTATTAAAAGAATTATAAGTTAAAATGTTAGTAACATTAGTTTAAACTTTTTTTGGTGTGAATCATAAAACAGTTTAAATTAAACTTATAGATGCAAAATTATATGGGAGGGTTCTGGAAAAAATTGGGTTATACAGTGCCTTAAAAGTATTTAAAACAAATTAGGTTTATTGATTTAATTACTTGGTATAAGTATTTTTGGTATTACATTTAAGACTTACTTTATCCTTATTTTCTCAATTTTTTTACAGACTTACAACTTACAGACCAACAACAATAACATTTTTTTTCAACAACAACATAACAGAGGCATTGAAAAATCATAAAAACCTTTGTAGCTAAATGGACAACAAAAAATAAACAAATAAAAAGTAAAGTTGCACTTTTGTAGTTGATATGGAAACTTGTCTTTATGCAATTTTTGCCTCTAAATGAAAATTCAAGATAGAGATTAAAAGCTATAAATATATAACTAAAGAAAAAAGATGCTTTAAAAACATTAACATTAATTAAAGCTATAAATATATAACTAAAGAAAAATGATACTTTAAAGAAAATATTTGCAAGCCCAACTGATTGTTGAATTTTCTCTAAAAAGCAAGGCAAGAACTTCATTTTAACCAAGTTGTTATGTATTAAAATACTTCCAAGAGTTGTAAAACCTAAGTGGCAAGTAGGATTATATTCTATACTATGTGCAAATGCATTTATGACTTCTTTTATAGATGCTTCAACAACATCCCGACTAATATTTAAATTGTGAGAAAGAGCTGAATAGTTTATTGGAATCACTGGAATATCACCTAAAAATAAAAAAATATATTTGAAGTCACATTTCAATAACCTTGAGTTCAAATATATTTCTATTATAGGAAGATCTATTTGAGTCTAACTCAAATAGAAAATAAAAATTTAAGATGTAAGATATAAAAAACCTTTTATTAAAACATAAAAAATATTATCAAAACAACAAGTTTGGTTTATCTTTATTTTATCACATAATGAAAATAACTTTTCTGGACAATTATCTAAATATGCTTGCAAACTAATACATTTATAATATAAAATATTTTTAATACCATATAACAAATTTTATACCATTCAAAAAATCACAATAAAACAATATCTAATAAAAATATTCAATAAGATTAATTTAAAAAATAAAAGAATATTCCAAATAATAACTTTTCTGCAAATACACTTAAAATTAACATTACATGCTGTTATTTTAGAATGATAATTCATGATGTCGAAATTAGCATCATAACTGGAGCTGCCAGCAGGACTTTTTAAAACAAGTTCTTAAAATGGGCTTTAGCTCTAGGCTTTGCTCCATTAAAAGTTCAACTTTCAGCTGTGGTTCCACTTAAACTTTCCTCCTTATTAGAACTTGATTCATTTGAAATTAAAAGAAGTACTTTGCATTATCTCCTGAAATAGCAACATCAATTGGCCACCAAGATCTTACAACTTGACACCAATAAACTTTTTTCTTAGGGGCCATCTGTAGAGTAAACATCAATAAACCAATCATAATCCAGCAACTCAAAGACAAGATTTCACAAAAAAATTATGAGATTGATTAACAATCATGTCAAGATATAACAAAATTTTTTGATAAGTGAATCGAATTGGGCTGCTGCAGCTGAAGCAAACATACCATATGTTTGCCTCAGCTCCAGCAGCACATATTGGAGCTGAGACGAACATATATTATAATATGGATTATGTTTTACACTTAACTTTTATGGATTATTCAATCATAACATTTTTTATTAAAGAAGTTTTTAATTTCATACACTTGTGATCTTAAAGTTCTAAATATAATTTCTACTTCAGTTTTTATTCAATTCTTGTAGCATTGATTTAATTTCTAATTTCTATTTTACTTATAAAATAATTCCTATTTCAGTTATAAATCAGTTCTCTTAATATTTATTTCAGTTCAGCTCTTAAGATTTCAATAATTTTACATTTTAGTTCAGTTCCTAATTTGGTTAGTATCTTACTTCTATCAAATGTTTCTTATAACTTATTAACTACCATTATAAACATTTTAAGATAACAATATTAAAACAACTTTTTAAAAAAAAATTTTCTGATAAGAGTCATGATGCATGGATCTTTATATTTGTTTTGTACTAGACATATGGATCACATTTCCAACCACCCAACAACCTTGATAAACTCATTATTTTGTTGATATTTACAAATTAAAATAATTGTTCTATACTTTAGAACCTTTAGATATTTAAATTATTTTGTAACAAAATACTGAATGTAATGTTGACAGTAGGGTGGTTCTAATAACAACTTTTTTTAAAAATGACTGTTGGCCCCCCCTGAATATGTTGTATACAATAAAAAAATGCTGGATTTAAAATATTTTTGAATAAAAAATATTTTAAAGGGTTGCTTCTGAGCCTCGAACATTAAATTTTATTTAAAAAAAAATAAGTATTTCAAAAGTATGTCATGCTGGCTCTCAAACAAAGCAAAATTATATAAAAATGTCAAAAATAATATTTATTTTATAAAAAAACATGGATAAAAAAAAATTTTCATCAAAAAATCTTGTTAAATTCCCTATTTTTTGTTTTTAGTTAAAAAACATGATTTTCTGTTCACTAAAATTTAAAAAAAATTTAATTATAAAATGATTCATATTTTTGAAATTTTTATATAATTTCGCTTTGTTTGAAACCCAACATGACATACTTTTGAAAAACTTTTTTTTTATAACGATTAGGGACCTATTTAATGTCCGAGAGTCAGTAGCAACCCCTTAAAATATTTTTTATTCAAAATTTTTTTAAATCCAGCATTTTTTTATTATATATAACATATTCAGGGGGTGCCAGCAGGCATTTTCAAAAAAAGTTGTTTGTAGAAGCACCCTAGTTGATGGGTCATTAATCAAAGATAAACATTATTTACCAGGAGTAGGGATAGAGTGCTCACTTTGTAAGGAAGAAGTTCCAAGACCCATCATGTCCCTTATAATATTGCACTCAGCTTGTTTCTCTACACAATTTTTCAGGGCAAGTTTATTTAGAAGTTAAAGGGTTGAAAAAGAGTTTTAATAACAATTATATAAACAAAAGAATTGGTCGCCTCCTTGATTGTAGTAGCCCCTCTGACTAGAGCTTTAAGTAGTTAACTAAATTAAAACATAAACCGTAGCTAAAAGTATATCATTATCAGCTATTCCTCTAATTTCTACATGATTTTGTAGTATTTTTTGCCATTGTCAAGGAATGGTCAAAATAAAAAAATCAGTTTTTTATTTTGACCATTCCTTTTAAAATTCCTTATGCTGATTCCTTGAAGATTAACATATAGTTTTTTTCATCCCATATTACAGGGAACAGAATAATATATATAATCAACAGTAGCGAATTGTTTACAAAGTAAACCCAAAATTAATAATACCCGGCATGTCTCATTATTCAAATATGGAAAATTCTTTTTTGCTTCCTTGTTAAGCATATGTGAATTTCTTAGTTTCTTTACAGCATACCAGACTTTAGTCAAAAGATGGGAAATGCATTTTTTTTTTAAAGTATAACTACAATAAATAGCTATTTGCTATGTTTAAATAACACAATGCATTAGGTAAATGTTAGCAAACTATTGTTGACACTCAGAAAGACAAAGGTTTAGATTTTCTTCAATGTTTGTATTCTGTTTAAAATACTCCACTTGCTATTTATCCTGTGCTAAGTAAGAACTAATATTTATCATATATTTACTTATATTTGCAGAATGTGCAAGTTAATTAACTGTACTTTGATTATTCAACCAAAGCACAATTAATTTTAAAAAAATGTTTATTTAATAATAGAATATTAATTAATTTTTTTAAGTTTGACAAACACCTTTTTGTTTGAAAGAATATAGTAAATAATATCAATACATTAAAATCATTTAAAATGCCTTTTATTTTTGTTCCAAATATCCTAGATCTTGAAACACCTTTCAGCTTCTACAGATGTCAAGGAAATGGTTTTAAGTGCATTAAAAAGCATGTTATTTCTGATATCATCAGACAAATTACTACTGTTGATTTACGTTATTGACATATCAACATTATTGGCTAAATTATTATTTTATTTCATTCAAAAACTGATTATCTTAATTCATTGCATATCATGGTTTAAAAAACGTTTCATTAGTTGAATTAAATCATTATTTTGAGAAACCTCATTATTATAGAACAATTAACAACTTTAATGATATTAACGGCTTGATTGGCAATAATATTTGGTAGTGCAGAATGGTTTTTAAAAAAAAAAATCAATTACAAATAAATAAATAGCAGATTTAATGATTTTTTGACATGGCAAATTTATTTATCAAGCTAGTTCCATCATTAAGTGAAGCAATAATATCCTTAAATTTAAAACAAACCAATTCTTTCACCAATTAACTTAATGACTTTAGCTGCTGGCATTGTGCCAAGCAGGTTTAATATGTAAAATCTAAAAAATTAGAATCCTTAGTTATAATAAATATTAAAGTTTATGTATCTGCTGATTTTAAATGTTTACTCATCAAATGATTACTAAATTTGTCATTAGCTGGATTAATTTTAATAAACCAACTACTTGAGCACAAAATGCTAATTGTGAACCTTCTTTGCCCAATATTTTAAAACCAAAATTAAAAAGTTTATTTTGGTTTCTACAGCCTAAGTATTTTAGAATGAAAATTTAATGTTGTTTTTTACATAAAATTTTTTTTTTTACTGTTTTATGTTGTTTTTTACATACAACTGTTTTTTTTTAAATTAACTTCTTAATTACTTGAACAAGAAGTTTTTAAACTTTTTGTTATTTTTAAACTTCTTGTTGATGCCTACAGCTGCTTAAAAGCAGCAGTAGGCCTCATTACCTCTGAACTTTAAAGGCAATTAGCAATAATAAAAAACAAGATATTTATTAAATTACACACCTAAGAGTAAAATATTAAACACATAAGATAAATTTTATAAATAAATAACTAAAAAATATATCCAAACCTGGTATAGAGTGTTTAACTTGTGACAACTTGTGGTTTTGTGCAAATTTTTCTGATATAACAAATACAGGCTTTTGTATAAGAATAAATTTTTTTTGTGATACATCAAGTTTGACTGAAGTAAAAGTAAATACTCCCAAACCAGGTATTTTTACAGCCTATAAAATGTACTTATTTGTAATATATATCTCATTAAGTTATATTTATAAATATATCTAAAAAATATTTATAAAAATAATTTTACCTTTTTATTCTCCAAATGATGTTCAACAAACTGTGACACATTATCCCATATATCAAACACCTCTAATAACCATATATTAAAATAAAAAAAACAAAAATATTTGTACTATTAATAGACATAAAGATTAGGAATTATTTATGTTAAAAAATAAATTAACATTAGTTTATTATTGATTATGAATAAACATAACTAACATTTTTTGATAATCATCATGTTTTATTTCATTTTAATTATGAATTCTCTGATCACTTTTGGCTTCATCTACTACAGCCTATGTGACTTCATTTACACATTTTTTATGTACTACCAGGGCTCAATTTAATTTTTTATAAAGTCCCGGACAAAATGTCCAATCTAAACTTGTTTAGGTCGAACATTATCCAATCAAATTTTTAAAATATAACTTTTACAGTTTTATGGAAGCAAGTTATGCAATCAAAATCTTTGTAATGTTGCTCAGTTAATTTAACGTTAGTCTAATGAAATTGTAGTTTCTTTTCTTACTATTTAGAATAATTCATTGTAGATTTTTGTTTTTTTAAATAAAATAGTATCAATTTAATACTGTACATTTTTTTAAATAGACTAATAATTTCACGCTGTAACTGACAATGCTTATTATTTTTTTCATTACAATTTGATAATGGCTGTTTTGAAGTTTTAACAATTTATATGCAATTAAAAAAACTGTTACGAATAACTTTTAATCATTGATCTTTTTTAAAGTTTTTTATTTTACTTTAAGGCTTTAACATGTTTGCTGCCGAGCTATTTTAAACTTTGCTTTATTTCTTTTCCGAGCCATAATGTCTGCAATGATTAATTTTTGCCGAGGCTGTTTTGCGTGGTTTTATTTCCATTGTCAAGGCTAGATACCAACATTTCAATATACTACTACGTCTTCGAGCTTGACTGCATCAGAATTAGGTTCTGAAGATAATAACACTAAAGAAAGTATTGACGATCAGTTAACAGACGTTTATCTAGCAGCCACTGCAGAAGATTTTTTAATGCTGCCAAAAAGAGCTAGAACAAGGGGTGGTCTTGCTTATAGACAAAATCAAAACAAAGCTCAACAAGTAGATCTTACAAGAAATGTTTTACCTGACGAAACAGCTTCTGAAATAAATCCATTTAGAAATTCAAACCAATGGAAGGATGAGCGAATATTGTAAAACAA
Source organism: Hydra vulgaris (assembly GCF_038396675.1). Classification (NCBI taxonomy): domain Eukaryota; kingdom Metazoa; phylum Cnidaria; class Hydrozoa; order Anthoathecata; family Hydridae; genus Hydra; species Hydra vulgaris. Next base: position 10,031,905 of record NC_088922.1, read on the forward strand.
ATTCAATTTACTGCTGATCGTGGTTTGAAGATAAATATGGAGAGCAAGAAACCATTGGATTTCTTTGGAATATTTGTTACAGAAGAGCTTATAAATACTACATAGTTGAAACTAATCGCTATGCGACACAAGAAATAAATAAGCAGCATCCGCTCACGTTTTAAAGATTGGAAACCAATAAATTCAGAAGATATGCAGCAGTTCCTTGGAGTTCTTCTTCATATGGGATGTGTCAAAATGCCATCCTTAGAACACTACTGGTCTAAGAACAGTCTCTATAGATTTCTTTTCTAGAATAATGTCTCAAAATAAATTCCAACTAATGCTACGGTTTTAGCATTTTATTAACAATGAAGATTCGGGTAGTTGACACTTGTGTAAAATTATTGAACTTCTCGATCACTTAAATAATACAATAGACAACATCTACTGTCCTAATAAATATATATCAATTGATGAATCAATGATGCTTTGAAAGGGACTTTTATTTAGGCAGTATGTGTAAAGTTCTATGAGCTTTGCGAATCAAATGGTATTGTACTATAAGTAAAAATCTAGACTGACAAGGAAACTCTCGATAAACATTTGTTGGGCCAAATGAGAGCTATTATTTTAGATTTAATGGAAGAATTTCTGGGGAAAGGTTATCACCTGTACACTGACAACTTTTACAATTCCTTTGAATTAACAAAGCACATGATAAATCAAAAATAATATATTTGTGGTACTTTAGAAACTGAACCAAAAGTCAAATCCAAAAGAATGTACAAAAGCAAAACCGAAACAGGGAGATGTTGTAAGTAGAAGCAGAGAGAGTGAAGTGATATTTTTTTTTATTATTTGAATTTTCAAGCTATATTTTTCTATACAATGTTTTTATCCGAAGATATTATTGGCTTAGCTTAGGAACAGCCACAAATAGTCATTAAGACTAATCCAAAGTAACACCCATTATTGACCAACAATTTTGCATACCGAAGTACTACTCAAGTGATGAGTTGGTGGTAGCAGGATTTGAACTTGTATCATACAACAGTCTAGGTTTTAACTTTTCGTTGGATGCTTTAACCAACTGAGCTATCCAGCCACAAACTTGCTAAGTGGAAAGACAAAAGAGACGTGCTAATGATTAGCAACTTGCATTCGTTGCAAATGATTGAAGTGACAAACAGGAGAGGAGAGAAGAAAATGAAACCCAACATTATTAAAGATTACAATCAATGTATGTCAGGAGTAGACAGTTCGGATCAAACAGTATCATATTATGATTGCCTAAGAAAGACAATTAGATGGTATAAAAAAGTAGCATTTCATCTCTTTAATATTTTTTTGTTTAATTCTTACTATCTAAGCAGCAAATATGGAGTAGATAAAACAATTTCCTTGCTTAAGTTTAGAGAATTAGTTGTTACGGATTTATTGGGTGAACGTTTAAATAAAATTCTGCCTTGAATCACCAATAATAGCTTCTACTACTTGGCTTCAATATAACCGAATGAAAAGAAAAAATTCTCAACAAAACCATGTCGAGTCTGCTCTAAAATAAAATGTAAAAAAACGTTTGTAAAAATAGATCTCTGTTATGTATTGGCGAATGTTTCAGAATGTATTATTTAAAAGAATAGTTTTACACTTCAATTTTCATAAAGTAAAATTAAAACAATATCAATACTTTATTTTTGTCTGTTTTAAGCTATTTTTGTCTTTATCCGCATATAAATTAGGTTCCCGGAATTTTTAAAATAAAAACTTAAATGTAATCTTTTCTGAAAATCAACTGTGAAGCTAAGAAAAAAAAAAAAAATGAACAGACAAAGCCAATTATGCACAAACATTATTTGAAATAAGTTAGTATAACTAAAACTTTACTCATAGTTGGCAAACATATGATGCCAGCTTACTACAAGTATTCTTGTAGCTGGCAAATATCAAACTCCCGCTAACAACGAGTATACTCGTAGTTGGCAAATAAATAATGTCAACTTACTACAAGTATACTGGTAGTTGACAGCAAACAGGTTAAATAAAATCAAATCAAAAATTAATTATAATGATCGTGCAAAAATAAATGCATCATGTGTAAATTAAATGTTATACTTAAATTTTTTTTATTAGGTATGTATTTTTTATGATAAACTTAAATGTTTGAAACTATTTTTCCATGTTGTTCTAAAATCTTTTAAAATAATATTTTAAAAAGTTACTTTAAATTATGAATAAGTTAAACTAAATCTTCCCATGATTTAGTTGCTTTTTTATTTTTGTTTGTTTCTATTTTAATAAAGAAATGTTTAAAAGTTTTTTTTCTTAAACTTGACATACTAATTAAACCATGAAATAATTATAAATTACAATTTTAAAAGGACAATGTTATTTTTTTAAACAATATTTTTTTTGCAACTTTTTAAAAAAAAATTTTATACAAATTAAACATATTATATTTTTTTCTTTTCAATAGTAAATAAATTTATTCATTTATTAAACAATCAATAGTAATTTGTAAGAGCATTTTGCATAACTTTTATTAAACATTTTAAAAGATCAGTTTTAAAGTAATTTTTTTCAAATGCGTAACAAAAATAATTTCTACTTCAAGTTTTTTTAGTTTTATCTTAAAGCTAATTTATTTTATTTTTCGTAAGGAATTGTTTTGCTTATTCTTGAGTTTTTTAACGCGCAAAATGTTCGTTATTTTTACGTAACCAAGACGTAACATATTACGTAACAACACGTAACATTTTGACATAAGGAGACATAACATTGTAACTATGGTATCTTTCTAATTAAATTTTTTTTTTTAGATACATTCAAAGATATGGATTTAGGGATATATATACGAAGGGCAGGGCACAACAAATCGACAAACGTGCGAACGTTTGTTAAAAAATAGACTGAAAAACGAGTGTCACATTTCCTTACTTTTACTTAAGCAAACATTGGCGTTTGCTTTAAATTTTTAAAAACGAACGCGTAACTTCAGCAATTTTTTTTTCAAATCATTATGCGATTGATAGTTTTTTATTTATTGTAAAAAAAACATAATTATTAATAAAAAACAATGTTACTAAAATTTAAAACGCATTTTCAACGACATTAAAAGAAACCGTGCTAATACTTTCTTTAATAGCGCTACTTTTAAGTTTAATACTTAAGTACACAACTGAAGAAAGTAATTATGTTTTAGTATAATTTTTACATGCGTTTACTAAAGAAATTTTAGTTAAAAATGAATGCAATTGCAACTTTAAAAGAAACTATGCTAAAGCATTCTTTTTACAAAAGCCTGCTTTTTTTAATTTTCTTATTATCATTAAATTAAGTAATGATTACTTACCCTTTTTAAAGTTTTGAAAAAATTTTGTAAGTTTGCAGAAATATATATAATTTAATAGAATATATAGAACTATTATGTTTAATATAGTTTTCATTTTTTACTGCGCGTTTAACAATACCAATAATATGATATTTTTTTATTAAATACTTAATATTATAAATATATTAATATCATATTAAGTATTTAATATTAACTTAATATAATAACTTATTAAATACTTAATATTATTTTTAAATGTTTTAAAAAAGAAATGTCAAGACAATTTTTATTTTATTTTTAGTTCACTTTTATTTAAATTTTTTCAAGTTTATATCTTTTTTTATAAGTAAATTTAACAAATTAAATTGAGAAAAATTCACCATTTTGTATTAATGGATAGCAGTTTACAGTCATAAAGTTATTGCATATTAGTTACCATTAATTTGCGCGCACTTTGCAAATGCGTGAAAAATTGTTTTGAATTAATAAAAAATTGATAAAATTTAATAAGCAAATTTGATATCTAATTACTGTATATTTTATTAACTAGAACAAAAATTATTTGAAAATAAAACTCCCATAAAATTTAATAAAGAATTTGAATAAAAATAAATAAAAATTGAAAGAAATAAAATTGGCTTATTCATGGCCGACGACACGGGTTTTGAAGTGGAGGTGCACAACCATCTATTTCTAAAAAAAGGTCTTCTATATCTAGAATTTTTTTTTTAAAAAAAAGGGCCTTTAAAAAAAAAGTAGGAAGGGGGGGCATGTGCCTCCCCCCCCTCCCGCGTGTTGTCTGCCCTGTTATTTGATATAACTCTTAAATTAGACATTCGTCAATAAATAAAGAAATGAATGTCAAGGTTTATTTAAAAAAAAAAAACGATTTGTTGCGCCCTGGAGGGTGAGGGAGATGTAGATTTAAAGAACGACTTAATGAGAGAGAGAAGTCAAGTTAGTAGGATAAATTGGAAAGTGTTGACAGGTATTGCATCGCATGTAAGAATGTGCAAACTATTCAAATAATTGTCTTATGCTAATTAACGTATATAATGTAAAAATTGTCATAAGAAAGGTTGACATTTTACATACATTTTTGCTTGTGGGTTTATAAAAACTTATGAAGTATTATGCTTGTATTATTCACCAAAAAAAAACCTAATAAAATCTAAATATGTTAAGTTAAGTTTTAGTTTACAGTTTTAAAAAGTTTAAATAAAATAATTGAGACATAACTTTGCGATTTGAAATTTATTTTTTTTCCGTGACAAATTAGTAAAATAAACAATGATAACTTGCATTTTTTCCAAGAAAAAATTTTAGTTACAAATGTCTTGACAAACACATTATTAAATACTGTAACTCATGAGTTACAGTATTAAACAAAACTGCTTTATTAACAATATTATTTAAATATTTGATTATTTATGTATTTGATTTTTGAAAATGCAATAACACGCTTTCCAAAACTATTGCAATTAAAAAATTTAACAAAAAATTAACCCACGCTTGTGGGTTAGTTTTTAAAAATACTTTCTAAAGGGAAATACAACTTTTGAAGATTTAAAAGTAATGTAATGTAAAACATAAGTAAAAAGTACCTTTAAAAGTTAAAATAACTTATGGTACTTAAACAATCCAAGGTACTTATTACCTTTAAAAGTATAACCAATCGAGACATAATGTAATGTAAAACATTTAAAAATTAAAACGTAGTTAAAATACATCACAAATATAAACTTTTTTACGTTATATTATGTCTTTTTTTTTTTAAGGTCAACCACTTTAAGGTTGGCAGTTAGGTCGGCATTGCCGAATGCCAAACCTAATTCTGAGGGTTGATATATATATATATATATATATATATATATATATATATATATATATATATATATATATATATATATATATATATATATATATATATATATATATATATATATATATATATATATATATATATACTTATCATATAAACATAAAAGTTATGTCTGTCTATGGAGATTTGGTTTTTTAAGGGTAACAAAAACTATTGCATAGAAAAAAAGTAAAAAATGAACTTTGGTTTTAATTGATCTGAAAGGGATCTTAGTAAAAAAAAAATTTTTTTAATTAATTTAATATAAGGATTTATGGTCATTTTAGTGAAAAAATAATGTTTTCAAATATTTAAAAAAAAGCCATTGCAATTTATGTGACATCAATTGACGTCAAATTAACATGTATAACTTTTGATTTGATATTAAAAGTATCTACTAAGAACATTTTTACAAGGGCTGATATACATAGGATATCTACTAAACATATATTGGGCTATATGCTTACAGAGGCTATTCTAGACCGCTTTTGACAGCGCCGACCTTATTTGGGCACCGCCCAAATTAAAATATGAGGATATTTTATTTATTTACATTTTTAATGGCAAATATTGTTTTTTTCGCAGAAAAAAGCAAAATTTTCCTGGAAGAAGTGAGGGGAGGAAGCCTGCCCAAATTTTTTTCCTAGAATAGCCCCTGGCTTATGTAGCTATGATGCAGGCCACAGGCTATGTAGTAGTACCTATGAGCAGGCTATGTAGTAGCAATATAATAGGTTATGTTTAGTATTTTGTATACTAGCTATGTAGTAGGAGGGTTGCTTGTGGGCTATGTAGAACCTATATATTGGGCTATTTAAAAGATATCCTGATTCTATGATTGCAACCTTTCATTAAAACACATGGAAAACTAATTTCACACTTGACTTAAAAACTGGTTTGACATAAAAATTAACAAAAAAATTTAAATGGTTTGGTATCTTGAATAAGTGAACTAAGTATCTATTTTATTTAATGCAACTTCCGGCAAGTCATTAATAAATATCAGTTATAAAATAGGATTAAAGATTAAACACTGAGAAATGCCACTGGTAACAGATACCTATTTTGAAAACGAATTACCAATATTAACTCTTCGTTACTTATTTGCAAAGAAACTTTTAATCCATTTATATAATTAATTAATTAAACAATATGCTATTATCTTTTTCAATAATCTTATGTCTTACTTTATCGAAAAACTTTTTCAGATTTGTAGTGCATAGTTTGTTTAGAAACAATTTTCTATTTATCTTAATAATTTTAAATAAAATTTTAAATAAAAATTTTAATATCATCATCATCATCATTCTATTATCAAAAAAATTAATAACTATATCATTATAAATTTATCAAACTATATCAGAAAAATTAATAACTATATCATATAGAAGAGTTGTTTTATAATTCCTTAACTTAAGCCATTAATAGCTCATAGCGGTAAGGTAGTAGTCATTAAAGGTTCAAGTCCTCCCACATGGATACGAAAATATTTTATTTGTATTTTTTAATCTTGCTAATTTTTTTAAAATAAAATAATAAAATTCTATTTAATTGAAATTTATTTAAATGTAATTTTTCTACTTCTTCTTTTTTTTCTTTGTTGGGAAAATAGTATGATTTTCAAATATTTCTTTTATAAGTTTCTATGCAACGTAGCTGTGCTTATTTAGAGTATCAACTTGAAAAGTGTTTAACTATGACATCGGTATGAAAAGTTTATAAATAAATTTATTTTATAATTTGTCACATCTTCAGTAGCTCAGTGGTTTAGTGCACTATCCTCAGTAACAGCATCATAATGTTTTGTGGATTTAAAATCACCAAAAGCGAAAAAATTAAAAAAAAAGTTTTTCCCCTTATTGCTGCTTTTCTAAATACTTAAAAAAGAAAGAAATTAAAAAAGAAAGTAAGACTTGTAATTGTTAAAAGTATATAATATCTAAAAATATCTTACATTATACATTTCTTACATTTTTATACATATCTTATATACATATTTTATACATATATACATATACATGTATAATATGTAAAAATGTAATTTTTACATATTATACACAATTCAACCCAAAACCTAACCTATTAACACTTTCACTTACAGACGTTTGCACGTAATGTTATATAAATAGAATTTTTGCATTAAGTGTAAATGACACATTGCAGGCTTTCACAGGAAGGTGTGCGATCACACACCATTATATGACCAGGCAAATAATATTTTGCTATGACAATTTGACCACGTCTATTTAAAAAAACATTTCAAAAACAAGCTGAATGAAAAAGATTCAATTTTAGCCAACAATTTACTGATAATGATTTATATTTGTATATAATTTTTATTTATTTATATAAATTATATACAAATGCATTTTTTATAGTAAACTTTATAAAAAATAAAAAAATAATTTGTTTTTATAAATGACAACTTTCTTTTTTTAATGAATTTTATATAAGAATCATTTAAGTTAATACACTTAAAAAGATAAAAAAAAGTTTAGTTGAATAAAAAATGACAAATGTTTTTGAAAGTCTTTACAATTAAATAAGTTTGATCTTTAATGCCTTTATATTGTTGAAACACTGTTTAATGAGGTATGAAGTTGTTTTTTTTAAGTTAAGTATAGGTAAGTCTTTTCAGTGCATTTCTTAAATTTTTAAAACAAGTTAAAAGTCGCAGTCAAAATTAAATAAATTATTTGCATGGTCATATAATAGCATGCAATCACATGCCTTCCTGTGAAAGCCTAAATTGTTATCAATTTACATAAGTTACATATTTACATAAATTTCTTATACTTTATAAATATCTTATGCTTTATATATTTCTTATATTTCATCAATATCATCTCTTGATTCCACTAGTTGCGTTCTACCTGATATTGCCAACAAACAGGTTGATCAATTGCTTGACATTTGTATACAATACAAATTTTTCCAGCTTCTGTATCTAAAAGGATTTCCTGCCTAGACTCTTCTACAGCTTGTGCCCCGGACAACATACCAGCTTTTGTCTTGCAGAAGTGTTCTCCGGAGCTGTTGACTATACTCTCAAAACTATTCAACAAGTGCTTATCAGAATCTTGTTTTTCGGCCTGCTGGAAAGCAGCATCTGTTATCCCTATCTTCAAAAATTCTGGAGGGCGATCTGATTCGTCTAACTATCGCCCCATTAGTCTTCTTCCTATGATAAGCAAAGTTTTTGAATCTTTAATTAACAAACACTTAATTTCTCATCTTGAATCTAATAACTTACTTTCTAACCAAGAACTTTCCTAACAACTTTCTAAGCTGATTTGCTAACAGTAATAACTAATAGGCTTTATGGCGCATTAGATGAGGGTACAGAGGTTAAGGCCATCGCTCTTGACATTTCAAAAGCTTTTGATAAAGTTTGGCATGGTAGTCTTCTCCATAAGCTTTCTTTTTATGGCGTATCTAGCAACACCTTTAAGATTATTGAATCCTTCCTTTCCAATCGTAGTATAAAAGTTGTCCTCGATGGACAGCACTCTTCTTCTTATTCTAAAACTTCAGGGGTTCCTCAAGGTTTTATCCTTGGCCCTATACTCTTTAATTTACATCAACGATCTTCCAGATATTTTCACATCTAAGGTGGCATTGTTTGCTGATAATACTACCATTTATTCTTGTCGTGATAAGAAACCAACACTCTCTGATTGCTTGGAGGGTGCATTTAAGCTTGAAAAGGATCTCACTTCTGCTACAGCATGGGGCTCACAGTGGCTAATGAACTTCAATACAGATAAAACTCAATTTTTTTCAGCCAATCGTTATTGCAATAATTTAGATCTTCCTATATTTATAAACGGTGATGTACTCGAAGAGTCATCTACTCTTCATCTTCTAGGATTAGCTCTTACTTCTAATCTTTCTTGGAATTCATATTTCAAATCAGTTGCAAAACTAGCATCTGCTAAGGTTGCATTTCTTTATTGAGCTCGTCACTTTCTTACTTCGGATTCTATTCTCTATCTCTATAAATCTCAAATCCGGCCTTGTATGGAATACTGTTGATATATCTGGGGCGGATCTTCTAATGATGCCCTTTCTCTTTTAGACAAGGTGCAAAAGCGCATTGTAAACATAGTTGGACCTGCTCTTGCAGCTAAACTCCAACCATTATCACATTGTCGTAATGTTGCTTCTCTTTCTCTTTTCTACAAATACTATAATGGGTACTGCTCTAAAGAGCTAGTTTCTCTTGTGCCATCTACTAAAATTCATTCTCGTGTTACTCGTCATTCAATTAAGTCTTATCCTTTTTCTGTGACTGTTCCTCAGTGCTCCAAAAACACTTATTTGCTTAGTTATTTTCCTTGAACATCAGCTCTTTGGAATACGCTTCCTTCATCTTGCTTTCCTGATTCATATAATTTGCAATCCTTTAAGTCGTCTGTCAATCTTTATCTTGCTCTACAATCTTCATCTTTTCTCTTCCAGTAATTCCCAACTTTAATTAGTGGTTGCTTGCAGCCTTGTTGAAGCAAAGATGTTTAAAAAAAAAAAAAAAAAAAATTCCATATAAAAAAGAGTTGAGACTCTTTTTCATTAAAACTTAGGTTTGATGGCTGCCGTGAGTTCTGTGCAAACATGCACAAATGAGTACTAAGTTGTTCAATATATAATATGATACAATATATATATACATACATATATACATATATACATATGTACATATATACATATGTACATATATATATATATATATATATATATATATATATATATATATATATATATATATATATATATATATATATATAAAATTAAAATGCAAGACCGGAATTTATTTTTTATTATTGATTGACTGCCTGCCCCAACCAAACTCTCAGTCAATGTAGCAGCACTCCGTTGCGAGTCAGACTATTTGTCAGTCGATGTAGCAGCACTCTGTTGTGAGTCAGGCTATAAGATAGTCGATGTAGCAACATTCCGCGCATGATTTACAGTAAAAAAAACAAAAATAAAAACACTGTTCATATTATTAAAAACATTCAGAATGTTTTTAAAAACATTCTGGTCAATTAAATTTGCGTTTTTGCGGTTTTCTTCAAAAACAATTAATTTGTAATTAAAACAATGGTTTTAACTTTCTGACAACATGGAAATGTTGGACGAAAGTCAAAATTAATTAAAGGTGATGTATTTGTTGGCATAGGAATTTTTACTCCCAAATATATATATATATATATCAGGCCTTGTTAAGCGTTACGCAGCTTGTATTTTGCCTGCGAAAAGGCGATTTGCCTATGTGTTCAGCAGTTTTGGGCTACGCAAAAACTTTTATCTTTTAAAATATTTAAATTATCTTTTGATATCGTTTACGTGACGTTAATTCAGAAGAAAGAGAGTCGTAAGTAAAAGCATTTAACCGCAGTTGTAAACTAATAGATTTTTTGTTAAAGAAAAAGTTTGTTTAATAATTTTTTTGTTGTTGTTAAAAATTAGTTAAAAAAAATAAAGTGTTATATGTTTTATCTCAAGGAATTAAATATTTAAATTCCTTTTAAATATAAAAATTATTTTTTGTCATAATAGTTTAAAAAATGCATGATGTATTTTGATGTAAATATTTTATTAATAAGATATTTTGTTTATTGTTAATTCAATAACGTAAAGTTTTAATGATATTCGTTTAATTTATGAAAATAAATTATGATCACGAATATGTTTTCGGTAACCGATAAATAATAAAAAAAAACTCTTTATTGTTTAAAAACATTAAAAAGAGTTCACAAAATAAGTAAGAAAAAATTTATTAACAGTTAATAAAATAACCAAAAACCAATTGTAAAATTATAAGAAAATACAAATATTGTGTTACGTTTAAATGAAAAAAATATTTTTTTCAAAACAAAATTTAGTTCATATTTGAAAAAAATAATAAAAATGATTTTTCAAATAGGAACTTAGATTTTATTTGTAACTTTTGTTATAGTGAGAAAAAAAAAACTGCTTGTATGATTTTTAACGCGTTAATAAAAAAAACTTCAATTACAATGCGGTACTTGAAAATACGCTAGTGACGCAATAAAACTTTTAACAATACAAAATATATTTGCTGAGTTGAGTTACTTTGAAATGTGTTACATGTTTTCGTTACGCAGCAAAATCTCGTAACAAGGCCATATATATATATATATATATATATATATATATATATATATATATATATATATATATATATATATATATATATATATATATATATATATATATATATATATATATATATATATATATATATATATATATATATATATATGCAGGCTTTAGCAGGAATGGCGGGCTTTAGCCTGCACCCCCTTCTACACCCCATGTATGTCAGTCTATATAGGCAAAATTAAGGCAGCACAAAATATAAACTTTTTGGTAAAAAAAAAAATTAAATGTGCTGATGTTTTTTATTTAATTATTTGATAAAAATTTTTCACAAAATATAATTTCAACATGGATGGCAAACTTTAAGAATAAAAATGTTTCTTTTTCAAATTAAAAATAAAAAAGTTTTTTTAAACAATTTATCATTCTCCCACTTGTTATTATAGTGCTCATCAAAATATCATATTTGATGATACTTTTATTCAGAAAGAAAAGTAAAGTATAAACTTTAGAAGATATGAATATGTTGAAGTAGGGATCAATTGTTTTTATAAAATGATGTTATATTGTATAACAGTATTCTTATACTGCTGTTTTATTAAAATGATTGGTTATACAATTTTTTATATTATTATATATTTATTTTATTAATTAGCCAACTCCATTTTAGACAAGCTAACAGTAGCTCCTGCAGTCATTTGCTCCTGTTGAACCCTTTATATATGTATGTGTATATATGGATTGTTTTGGAGTTTATTTTTGAGTGTTTCATAATAGAAAATGACTTCAAAAGCCATTTGAAGTTGGTGTGTCAGAATATTTTTTTTTACCATAGAAAAAACCCAATATCATGCAGTAATAAAATATTTTGTTTTGGAGGGTTTATCAGCAATAGAAATTCATACAAAAATGATGAAAGTGTTAAAGGAATCTGCTCATTCATTTCCAACTGTGCATCGCTGGGTTTTAGAGTTTAAATTTGGTCATACAAGCATTGAAGATGATCCATGTAGTGGTTGTCCAAAAACTGCAAACACACCAGAAATCATTGAGTAAGTACATAATATGGTGATAAATGGTTTAAAATGCTGAGTAAGATTAAATAATATGTTAATTTTTTAAACAAAATCTGATAACTATTTAATTTTTGTATTTGTTTTAAAAATCAACACATTTTACATTTTAATACTTATATATAACTTTTTCTAACAAATCCGCGCCCCCCCCACCCCCCACCAGCTACAGTCAAGGAGACTTCTTTTTTTATTTCATTTTAAATTGTGATAACAACCTCTCTCAGTTCTTTAACTTTGAAACAGAAACTTTGACGAACAAGATTGCTGCCTGGAGAAACAAGTTGAATGCGGTAAAACCGGGACGTGATAGGTTGGAATTTTTGCTTACAAGACGAGCCCTTTCTCACCATACCACTACAGCATTGGTAGTGGTTTATATTAGTCATATACATTGGTAATATAAATTCAAACCATTTTAACAATAGCATCTCTTATACAATAGTGAAAATATAAATAAATAAAAAATATTAAAAAAAAAAAAATTACTTGTTCAAACAATAAATGAATAATATTTTTCATATTTATTTTCCAAATAAGAAAATTATGTAAAAATCAAACTGATTCAGATTAAGACATTGTCTAGTTTGCAGCACTCAAAAATTAAAACTAGATGAATGGGCAGGATAGAGTTGAAACTAATTGAATAGATAATATACATAATTTGTAAAAATTCATTTTTATTTGAGATTCTGAGATTTAAAATCTACAACCCTTAGAATTAGGAAAAATGAGGTCGGCAATAAATCGCCGACCTCAAACAAAGAGGTTGGCATAAGGTCGGCAAAAAAAAAATTGATACAAAAGGGTTACCATAAAACATAAAAACGAGGTCGGCAATTTTTTGCCAACCTCAAACACTTTAAGGTCGGCAGTTAGGTCGGCATTGCCGAATGCTGACCCTAATTCTGAGGGTTGAAATCTATGAATGCTAGCAATGCAAATTTATAAAAACTTTTCTCTGGCTCACATGCAGTGGTCATATTTTTATTTCTTTGGGTCATTTTGAAAAAAACTTTATTTATAAAACAGACAAAAATTGATGTTATTACAAAATTTACATTTGTTAAAATCAAATTGCTTCACTAAAGAAACTTTCCTCTTGCAATTTCCATTAGGTCCCTTGATATCAAAAAATCATTCTTGAAAAAGTGCAAATTAAAATTGTTTTTACTTTAAAATAGTACAATTTAATATCACGCATAGAAGATTTATAAGATGTTGCTAAATTATCAACTTTCCTACAGGCAGTGATGTGTTTTTATAATTTATAAAACGATGGAAAATGTTTTAAAATTCATTTGTAGAAATGAGATAAAAATGTAATTTATTTAAAATAAAGCTATTTTCAAACCTTTAAGGTTACTATCAACACATAAAAATTAGTTAAGATTAGTTTTAATTTTATAACCTTCTTTTATAAGATGAAATAGCATGAGTAACAAGACTGTTATTTTACTGAAAAAAAATATTGTTAATAAAAAATATTTGCTATTGATATAAATACCCTAATCTTTTTTAACTTTCCTACGAAATCTTAATTTTGACTTATTTTAGGCTACAAATGAAAATAATTGAACCAACTTTAGCAGTATTCAAAAAAAAGTTTTATATTTTATATTTATATATATGGATACAAATTACAAAAAACACTTTGTCACCCCCCTCCCAAAAAAAAAAACAATCCTGGATAATTATAGCATTCATCCTATAAAAAATATTGCAAATTGATGATAGAAAACAGCTACTTAAATAATATTCATGCACATCAATAAGTTTAGGTGCACAAATGTGCAATTAATTTTTTCTAAAAATGACTTTAACTAAGACTTTGCATATACATTTACTTTATGCGTAAATAATAAAATAATCTGTAGTTAATGGAAAACTAATGAATACAAAAATACTAATAAAATATTTATGAGCTGTTCTTTTTCATTTCTTAAACTATATATAAAATTCATTTATTAATTATGGAAGCAACCAGTAGCTACAGATAAAATTTTATATAATGTTGATGATTATTTTGACAAGTCCATACATTTTTCATCATTTTATTTTAGTGACCAATTGCACTAAACAAAAAAAATTCTAGAATATAATACATCGGCTTACAGTATCTAGAGTTGTTATTACCCTTTATTATATAGAAGAATGTAGCCTAAATCTTAATCAAAAATAAGTTTTAAAATTCGTCAATGACACAATCACTTTTTTACACAGTCTGAAACTGTGTAAAAAACTACTAACATTTACACTATTTTTTGAAAGTTTTTCTTTAACTCTGAGAGTAAAAAAAAACTGTCAAAAAGCAACTCCGATAATGTAATTACTCTGAAAACGTGTGTGTCTGCAAAAATAATTTGAATTATTTGCTTAGCCCTAACCAAGAAAATTTTATAAAATTTAAAATCATGATTAATAATATTTACTTATAAAATGTATATATATTCAATGTAATCAATTAGTGACAATAATGTAAAATTAATAATTTAAAGTACGTTAAAAACTGAAACATTATTTACCTTGGGGTGTTAAACCAAGTTTTTTAATAATTGAATTCTTATTTGAAAATGAAATAATTATAAGCTGTTTTATGGATTCAACGTGCCTTTTGGGCGAATAAACCATTTTTTTTCAGACTCTTTGTATCACATGTTTAGAAGTCGCCATTATTTAAAGAAGCAAACCTATTTTGCGTCGTTTCCATGGTAATTAATTTCGTAATAATTTTTTCGAAAATTTTATTCGGCGTTTTCTTCGTCAGTCTAGTCTTTATATATTTTTTTAATTAGTTTGAATTTGCTTTCTTCATAGTGAAAAAAAGTGGCTTTTTTTTTTTCTATCTTTACCTTTCATTTTAAAATTTAAGGTTAAAAAAAAAATAATTTTGAAACATAAAAATGACTTTTATATTAGTGTTCTGTAAAATGTAATAGATCCATATCTTGTTTATCGTATTTGTGGAAAGTTTACAGCACCCAGCCTGCACAAAATGGATTCTAATGTAAAAGGCGAATTTCAAGTTGATTCTAGCCATTCTAAAAAGCTAGCTTTGTGTCTATTTGAATTCAGAAAAAAAAAATTTATGTGTGACGTTGTTTTATTTTCTCCTCCTAAAGAGTACTTTGCACATCGAAATGTCTTGTGTTCTGCAAGTCCTTTTTTTTTGGAGATTTTTACATCAAATCCGAATTCTCAACCTACTTTAGGTTCTCGAGTTGACATATCAAATATCAGTTCTGAGGTAATAGAAGATATTTTAAACTTTATTTATTTGGGAGAAATCTGCGTTAGTGAACAAAATGTAATTCAACTTATTGCTGCTTCAGACATCTTGAGAATGTCTAATCTCAAGGAAATAGTGTGTAGATTTTATGAAAGAAGGTTGTGTCCGTCGAATTGTTTATCAATTGCATCTTTAGCTGAGAAATTTAACTGTGAATCTCTTAGGGAAGCAGCTGATAAGTTTATATTTTTTCATTTTATGGATGTTTGCAAATATCAAGAGTTTAAGACACTTACCTTTAAACAAGTTCTTAGAATTCTTTCTTCTGATGAGATAGCTGTAAAATGTGAAGAAGACGTTTATTTTTCAGCAATGGAATGGTTTTTCTATGATGTTAAAGAAAGAGCACAATATCTTTCTGAACTTTTACAATCTGTTCGCTTATTGCAAACCTCTAAATATTTTGTGTCAGATGTTATTGAAAATAATGAGTATATTGTTTGTGATAATGCTTGTTTAGATTTTTTGAATCAAATTAAATATATATTGAACTTTCCAGAAAGAAAAAATATATTTTGTAATGCAGTAAAACATGAACCAAGAAAAGCTTCAGATTTAACTTCAATTATAGTTGCATGTAGTGGAAATCAAGATAGAATTAGTACTAATGAGGTTCTTTGTTATGTTCCTGAAAAAGATTTTTGGTACCCACTTGTTCCACTTTTATTTAATCGGTATCAAAGTTCATCTGTTGTTTTAAACAATGAAGTTTATTGCATAGGAGGGCAGAATGATAATGGTGCCATTAACAGTGTAGAAAGATTTTCTTTTTCTACTGATAAGTGGTTTGAGTGTTCTAAAACTCATCAACCGTTATTTAATCATGCTGCTTGTGTTTTTAATGGGGAAATTCATATAATAGGTGGAGAAATTGATGGAGTAACAGTTTCTCAAGTTTTACGTTACTCTAATAATCTCGGAAAATGGATAAAACTTGCTGATTTAAAGGTTCCTAGAAAAGCGCTAGCAGTAGCAACTCATAAAAAAATATATGCCATTGGTGGCTATGGTCCAAGTAATGAAGCTTTAGCAAGCGTAGAATGCTATGATCCATATATGAATGAATGGTCTAAAATTTTTTCCTTAAGTTCACCTAGAGCAGGTGCAAGTGCTGCATGTGTTGGAAACAAAATATTTGTTTTTGGTGGAGAATATGCAATGTGGTCTTATTATCGTTCTGCAGAAGTATTTGACATTAATACTGATGAATGGAGGAACATCGCTGATTTATATTTGCCTCGGGCCTACATGGGTATTGCAACATATAATGAAAGCATACTACTTGTAGGAGGAATGGTGTCAGTTGAAGGAGCAGATCAGTATGGATCAGGAAGAGATGATGATGATGATTTTGTTGATGTTACTGAATCTAAACTTGTTGAATGCTATAATGTTGCAAACAATTCATATAAAAGAGTTTGTTCTCTTCCAATAGCAACAGCTGCTATAAATTGCTCTGTCATTTGTGTTTCTAAAACAATTCTTCAAGAACGTTGTGGTTTCTAGCTGTATCATAAAATAAATTTTCAATTCTTAAGAATAATATAAAAAATATTTTATATATATTGAGATTGAATTTTTCTATTGACATTTTCTAAATTTTTTTATTATTTGTCATAAATTTGTAGATTGTTTTTATATATATATAAAACTCATTTTTTTACAAATGGAGTATAAACGATTATTACTTTAATAAAATGTTTTTGATTAATTTGTATATGCTTTTTTTAAAATATAAAATCATTTTTTACTTAAAAAAGATTAACATATTTTTAAATTATTTTTTTAGTTTAATTTTTTCAACATTGAATGAAGAAGCCTTTCAATGTTATCATATTTAATATGTTTGGTTACAAGCTTTGAATATAACACAGAAATAAATAATAAATTTTTTATTGATTTTTTTTTTTTTTAATATATAATCAATAAAATTTTTATTTTATTTTGTAAAAACAGAATAAAAGTATACAATATTATATTTAATATGAGATCATCTTTATTTGATAAATTTACCACACAGGTTTTTTGGTATTTGAGTGGAGTAACTTACAAGTAAGTTTTAATTCAAAACTTTTGTATGTTTATAATTATTTCCAATGAGGATATTTTGCCAAATATCGCTTAATTTTTTAGTATTTTTGTTGCGAGGCACTTTAGCAAAGCACCCTCCTATGGCGGAAGTATGAACATACCAAAGTTTGGAGCTTAGAACTTACCGGGAAAATCATGGCCCCTGATCTCATTAAGTCGCGCGATCACACGCATTTTCTATTGTTGAAAAAAAAAAGCTATTCAAGTTGAAGTCAAATTAAAAGCTACAATATTAAATTGAAACCATTTTTTGTGTTGCTTCAATTAAAAAAAACCTTCGAAGCGCGCGAACTTCTTTTAGTTGCCTGGAATTTTGTTCTCATTTTGTAGTAACAGGGGTAAAACACCGTTTTAACGAGGCGTAATTAACTTCGTATCTTGTAATCTCGCAACTTACCTTTAGGTTCTTAAAAAACCTAAAATATATTTTTGTTGAGAACGTGTGTCAGTCAAACAATCGCACACGTTTCTATCTCATTAATCATTGAGAATACAAAATTCCGCCTAACAGTAATTTGACATTCTCCGAGTATCAAAGGTGCTAAAATAGATAATTAAACTTACATAAAAGTTGAGATGCATAATGGCCGCGGATTATTCTTTTTTTTCTTTTTTTGTTTTATGTTTTGCTGTATAAATATATAAATACAATAATTATTTGAATATAAATACAGATAGTTTATCGTCGAGCGCTGATATCCAAACAATAGTTTTTCTTTCTTAAAACATTTTCACTTCCAACAAGGCTGGAAGCAACCACTAATTAGAGTTGAAAGTTACTAAAAGATGAAATTTATAGAGTAAGACAACATTTAAAAGACAACTTAAATCATTGCAAATTGTATGAATCAGGAAAACGAAATGAAGGGAACGTGTTCTAAAAAACCGATGTTCGAGAAAAAAAACTATACAAATAAGAATTTTTGGAGCACTGAGGAACAGTCACAGTAAAAAGATGAGACAATTGAATGACGAGTAACACGAGAATAAATTTTAATAGATGGCACAAGAGACATTAGCTCTTTAGACCAGTGCCCATTTTAGTATTTATAGAAATTTTATTTTGCTGATTAACAAAAAAAAAGTTACTTTGGAGACCACAAATATTAGTAGATAATAGATTTTGAGAACTAGGTGATAGCGATGGTTTTTTGTATTTTTTAGTTTTGGTACTTTAGTCATTTTAAATTTTTCAAATGAACTTGACTCAAAGCACAGATAGTACTCTGTACACTATTTAATAGTCCAAACAATTGCCTCATTACTATTTATAAGCCCTAAGACGAAACAAAGGGCTTCAAATGTGGCCTCGACAAAGCACATCAAAAGTACGAACAGGGACACCATCCATGCGCAACATGGCACTGTTAGTACTTTGATATTTTTCAGCTATTGATGGAATCAGCCTCTCTGGGAGCTACCACAGAGTTCGGGAAACTTTGTCTAGGAAGTCTTCTATAAGACTGTAGCCGGATGCATTTAACGTCTGCTAAAGATGAGTGTTCTTATTGAAACACTACCTCTAGCCTTAAAGCAACCAAGAACCCCAAGGAAGGGGTTGTTTCAATTTAGAGTAAGTTTCTCGTCGCCTTTGCTTAAAAAAGCGTATCCTATAAGGCAGCAGGATATAAAATAGGCTGCACTGGGTTACATTTTACCAGTAGCAAGATAACCATTGTATATGTGCATAAAACTTAATTTATTTAAAACATAACTCTGAGTTTAATACAAGATATCAATCATAAGTTATAGATTATATAAAACAGAAAAAAAATTACAAATTACTGTAGTGTCCTCTGTGATAACATTAAAGTTATAGGTCATATTAGGACACAGTTATTGATTATATAAAGACACTTTGAAAAAACTAGCCGTCAATCAACTTTGATGGAAAAACGAAGATGCAAACAGAAATAAATCAACGACTAAGTAAATAAAAACATTCTTTAAGGATAATCGCAAGTGAGGGGATCAGGGCAATAACAGAAAATGTCATCATTTCACTGACTGAGAAAAAAACTAAAATCAACTTTCAAAGTCTTCCTTTATGCTTATTAAAGTCTAATTTACGCTAAACTGAACCCTAAAATTTGTTCAAATTTTTAACAAAAAGTAGATGGTTTGCACAACATGTTAGAAGAAAAATTTTCAAAAAGTGTCATTTCCTGATTTTGCCCTGTAGATTGCTTTATTTTTTATTTTTTAGTGTTAATTAAGGTGCTCCCAGAAGTCCTTACAGGGACAGAGAACCAAGAAAGAATTTAACTAAGAAGTTCACGCCTCCTTCCTTACAAACATCGCTAATTGAGTTAAAGCCGGAGTTGAACCTCGAACCTCTTGGTTTTGAGCCAGAACTCAAACAACTGAACCACGGCTTCCATTCGCTAAAAATATTTATTTAATAAGCACAAATATTGAATATTTGTATTCAACTAAACTTTATTCTTATTTTTATTCTAAAAGTTGATTTAACAACACCTACCTTTGTTTAGTTTAAATGACAATTATATTCAACCAAAAATCTATTATTTTCTTAGTAAGTTCTTAATTGCAAACAGAGGACCTAAAATATGGAACGTAAATTTCTTTTTTAAACCAATTAAAAAATAAAGTTAAACACAAACTTTAATATAAATGGCGACAAATTAAGTTTTCTCTCGAGCATTTTTAAATGTTTGGCACTTTTAAGTTTCCTCTAGAGCATTTTTAAATGCTCTAGAGGAAACTTAATTGTGCCAAAGTGTACATTGTTCAGTGTAAATTGTTCAAAAAATTGTACATAAAAACTGCACAAAAAAACATTTTAAAAAGTGTCTAGTTATTTTTGCTCACACTAAATAACTAAAGTTTTAATTATTTTAATAAAGTTTTAAATATTTTAATAAAGTTTTAATTATTTTAATAAAGTTTTAATTATTTTAATAAAGTTTTAATTATTTTAATAAAGTTTTAATTATTTTAATAAAGTTTTAATTATTTTAATAAAGTTGTAATTATTGGGTTTGAGCAAAAGTAATTTTTAAAATCTTTTTCTGACTTATTAATCTACATATAAATGTTAGGCACATATACAAAAATGCAACTGTACTACATGCATATATTTCAATAGGGTCATTCTGTAAAAGAAGCAACAAAAAATATTAGTAGTGCAATAGCCAAAGTCTCATTTCACATGCAACAGCTTTAAATTGGTCCAAACGATTTGAGGAAAATAACTACGAGCTAATAAAATGTACCAAGACATGGACACCTTCTGAGTTGGATCTAGGCTAATCGATAAGATAATCGAGAGCAATCCACCGCAAACTGCACTCTGATCGACGAGTACTTGGGTGTTGCCATACCTGTATTTTGTGTCATCTGAATCAGCTTGGTTGCTGTTTAAAACAAAGTGTTTAAATAGCTCAGCTCTAATCAAAATTCAATACTAGTGTGCCAGTGTTTCAATATACCAGTGTTTTAGTGTGGTTGGCATACATGGTATAGCATATGAAATAATAAAAATGAAACTCACGTATCCATTAGGAGCATCAAAATTAAAAATCAGCAAAGTAAAAGAAGCGGCTCTGCGTAAAAGAAGACAAACTTTATTTGATACTGAAATTACAAGAAGATGACGTTAAAATATAATCTTCTGACAGTACAAACATACCAGTCGCATTTGAAGACAGTCAAACTGATGAGAGTAATAATACTTCAACAAGGACAATTTTGGAGCAGCGTTATTGCAGTCGTTAGACATTAATGATTCTGAGGGCTGGTCACATCTACTTTCCACTTGATATGCCAAAAGAGACTGTTAAAAATCACATATTTCAATGTCTGTTTTAAAAAGTAAAATGCCAAATGGGACCTCCTTAGTCAAGTTCCTGAGCATAAACATTCATAAGCCCATAAACAATTCATTAAAATAATTAAAATAATATAAATAAAATATTAGGCCAAAGCTCCGAGAAATAATAAAAATGAAACGCACGTATCTATTAGGTTGCTGCAAAAATAATCTCGTTTTTCATATTTTATATTTTTGGATGAATTTTTGAATAAATTTATTATTGGCAGATGTCATGCTATATGTTATTTAAAAGCGCGTTTTTCGCTTGATCTAGTTATCGTATTGGTTTTGTTTTATAATAATTTAGTCATTTTTTACAGGACGTCAAATCTATCATGGACAAGAGACAAATTCGCACGATTTTTCTGTTCCAGTTCAAGATGGGCCGAAAAGCTGCCGAGACAGCTCGCGATATCAACACTGCATTTGGCCCAGAAACCACTAACGAACGTATGGCACAGTGGTGGTTCAAAAAATTCCGCAGCGGTGAGGAGAGCCTTGAAGATGAAGAGGGTCGCGGACGCCCGTTTGAGATTGATGACGATCAATTGAGAGCCTTAATCGAAGCCGACCCGCGCAAAACCATACGAGAGGTTGCGGAAGAACTCAACGTTCATAACTCAACAGTTGATCGCCACTTGAAGCAAATAGGAAAGTCAAAAAAGCTTAGCAAATGGGTGCCGCACGAACTGAACGAAAATCAAAAATATCGTCGTTTTGAGGTATCGTCTGCTCTTCTTCTGCGCAACAAAAACGATCCGTTTCTCGACCGGATCGTGACGTGTGATGAGAAATGGATCCTCTACAACAACCGACGACGTTCCGCGCAGTGGTTGGACCGCAATGAGGCCCCACAGCACTTCCCGAAGCCGAATCTCCACCAAAAGAAGGTTATGGTGACTGTTTGGTGGTCTGCAGCCGGTCTCATCCATCACAGCTTCCTGAATCCTGGCGAGACGATTACGGCAGAGAAATACTGCCAGCAAATCGACGAAATGCATCAAAAGCTCCGATGTATGTGCCCGAGATTGGTCAATATGAAGGGACCAATTCTCCTCCACGACAACGCCCGGCCGCACGTCGCACAACCGACCCTACAGAAGTTGAACGCATTGGGCTACGAAACTCTGCCTCATCCAACATACTCACCAGACCTCTCGCCCACCGACTACCACTTTTTCAAGCATCTCGACAACTTCCTCCACGAGAAATGCTTTAAAAGCCGAGACGATGTCAAAACGACCTTTGATGACTTCATCGCTTCCAGGACTTCGGAATTTTACGCTACCGGCATAAATAAACTTGTTTCTCGTTGGCAAAAATGTGTTGATTGTAATGGTTCTTATTTCGATTAATAAAGTTTATTCTATGCTGAGTTATGTTTGTTCAAAGTTAACGGTAGAAAAACGAGATTATTTTTGCAGCAACCTAATATTAGGAGCATCGAAGTTAAAAATCAGCAATGTAAATGAAGCGGCTCTGCGAAAAAGAAGACAAACTTTATTTGATGCTGAAATTTCAAGATGATGACGGTAAAATACAATCTTCTACAAACATAACAGTCGCATTTGAAGACAGTGATAGTGATAATACTTCTAGTGATAATACTAGTGAGAGTGATAATACTTCTACAAGGACCACTAGAAATTTTGGAGCAGCGTTATTGCATTTGTTTGCAACTAAGAGCTGCAGGTTTCTTTTTTTCAAATCTACGAATGGTAGGGTAGACCGAGGCGATTTTGCCACGAGGGCGATTTCGTCTATTTTAATATTTCAAGAAAAAGGTGTAATTTTGGCATAACAACATATTAAGATGATGTAAAGTTATTTATCATTCTAAAATTATAACCTCATAACTATTGATTGATCATAGTTGCCGCTTGTAAACGACCGGGGCTGGTATTTGACCTGAGCTAAAGTCGGGTTTATGGTTGAGGCTGTGTAAACATTGGTGCATATTGATATGATATATAAAAAAAAGTCAATATGCACCAATGTTTATCCAGTGCTTTCCGTAGAACCGGCCTTGGCCACAATCAAACACCAGCCCCGGTCGTTTACTAGTTGCCGCAAAATTTGTTGTTAATCTTAAATAAGATTTGCTGTTTAATGTTATTAATTAGTATTATTGGGTCACTCTTGCTTCAAGTAGCATTATTATTAGTTTTGTGAAATTGATTAAAACTACATTTGAGAATAACTGCTAAGGTGAGAGCTTCGAAAATTTGTTAAAACTATTTATCTGGCGTTCGTGGTATATATTTAATAGTTTTTTGTCCAAGTAGATTATTGTGGGGTGGTTTCGCCACAGAATATAAAATAGTCCCACGGTTAAAAAAAATTATATAATGTACAATATTTTTGCTTTCTAAACAATATTTAATATTAATATTTATCATTATATAAACAATTTTATAAAATCATTGGACATTATAGTAATGATAAATAATACACTTACATCAGGAATTATAGTAATGATAAATAATAATGTAATTAAAAAGTAATGATAAACTTAATAGAAGTATTTTGAAGATATAATAAATCAATAGCTTTTTGATATACATTTAATAAGTTTTGGGGCTTAATGATAAGACTGAATTTGTCTTCTTCTAGCCCCGGTCATGTAATTATTTTTTTATTAGTTACGACTGTAAATTTTTTTTTTATCGGCAAAGTGTAAATAAAATAAAATAAAAATAAAAAAGTAGTTTTCTAAAATTCTCTTAACACTTTGTATTTGAAAATGTCATTTATTCCAATTGAATCCAACTTAAAAAATTCGAATTTCTTATCATTAAATGCTCACCATCGTTGATTGTTAATAGCCATTACATCGATTAGCATGTTTAAAATACACCATTATAAAATGCAACCATCAATATTAATTATGCCAATCGGTATAAAATGCAACCAAAGATAGTTATTATGCCAATCGGTAATAATTGTCTTGTTGCATTTTTACACTATGTGTTTTTTGTTCATCTTGACTTAAAAAAAGAGTTCCCTCACCTGTTTTTTAGGTACTAGCTTTCTTTTGCATTAATGTTTCATTTTAGGTTTTGAATCAATTTCAAGCCATTTTTTGTTCGCTCTCCAACATGATAATATCACAACGATTATTTCTAAATTGTTCTAAAAATATATAATAATCTTTTCGAAAACTCAGAAAAGTGAAAAAGTCAATTTATCGTGTAACCAGTTATAAACAACATTTATTTTTGCTAAAATAATTTTAAAAAGTAAAATTATACGATTCAGTATGTCCAAATATAATTTGAGTAGTAGCAACACTTTGGTAAATAAATCTTCCAATCTTTCTTTTAAAACTTGTATGACTAAAGTAATTTTAGGTACTTTACCACACAAAAGAGGCTTGTTTTTTATTTTTTTACGACAGAAAAGCAGCCAAATACCACTCAATATATTCCGAAACCTTTTTTAAAAAATACTTGCGGTGTTTATTTTAAATATAAGAAAAGAAAAGATAAAAAAAATAAATAAATAAAAGTAGTTTATTTTTGAAATACAGTTTGTTAGAAAATACAGGTCGTAAAAGTTTTGACCTGTATTTAATACAACATATAAATATATACGCAAACATTTTTTTTTTGTTATAATGTTATCAATTTCAAATACATACAATTACTCCGAAACCTTGTTTACGCGTTTTAATCATTGCTATATCAGGGTATAGCCATCATTGCTCTCTGGCGAGAGCAATGATGGCTATACCCTATTTACTAGTTTAAATAGAATTGAAATACTTTAAGAAACAATTCTAGCTTTGTTTTTGTAACCTTTAAAACTTTCTTTGTAAAACAAAGCTTAAGTTTAAATTAAAAACATTAAAAAAAAAAACTTTTTAAGAATTCGATTTTTCATGATATAACCTCCATTATATCAAGATTCTTAAGAAGAAACTTTTTAAGAAACTTGATATTATGAAGATATTAAATTATTTTCATATTTTTAAAGTAAATAACACATTTTTGCTTGTAGCGTTTTTAAATATATTTTTCTCTTTTTCACTTTTATTATCACAAAAATGTTTTCGCAAATTTTTTTTGTTAATTGAAATTACTTGATTTATTTAATTCTTGCACGTTTGTTTATTTATTTATGAAAACCAACTAAACATATACTATAAAAAAAGATTTTAAAGAGTTATGTATTGAAAAGTATTTTCTTACGCTTGTTTTTATATTTCTCTTATCTAAAAATGTATTTTTATATATCTTTAAAAATTTACATTTTTATGATTTTAACTATTACTGGTTTTTTAAATGATGCGCTTTATAAATTTTTTCAGGCTATGCACAGCAGGGTAATTCACTAATAATTCAAATGGAACATTTCAAATTTTATTTTATTAACTATACCCAAATTTGAGATTGATTTCTAATTTCATTTTTACTCTATCACTCAGTGTTCTATTGTTTAATAATGGCGAACTATAATCGTAGGTATTATATGTCACGTAAAGAAGCAGGTTAAAGTTCACGCATTTTTTTATGATTACTTTTAAGGATTATTATAATGACTATTGTAGTTAAAGAATTATATTAGGAACAGAAAACAAATTTATTTAAATTTTTGTTAGGTCAGGTTATCCTGCTACTGGTAACATGTAACCCAGTACAACCTACTTCATGTCCTGCTGCCTTGAAGGATACGCCTTTTTTGGCGAAGGCTAGGAGAAGCCAACTCCGACTTAAAAACTCCCTGCCTTGGGGCTCTTGGTTGAGTACAGACCAGAGATGATTCTCGATAAAAATACTCATCTTGGGCAGATCTTAAACGCATCTAGCTACTGTCTTGTAGATAGCCTCCTAGGCAAAGACTTAAGGAGTAAACAGATTCTATCTGTTGATCAACATCGCACCCCTTCTTCATCTATTAGGCTGGCGCAGATGTATTTTTAATACATTATTTCCAGTTTAGAATGATAAATACTGAATCTTCTTCACTCAATGCATGGATTTTGCGTGTGTCTCTGTTTTTATGACTATGTAACTCATTCTAATTTATCCTAATAAGGGTACAGCTCTAAAACTCAGTTTTATGGTTCTGAGGCCGGCTGGTATTCAAGTTTCACAAACTGTGGTAGCTCTCAGAGAGGCTGATTCCATAAATAGCTGAAAAATATTAGAGTACTAACAGTGCCATGGATGGTGTCCCTGTTCGAACTTTTGATGTGCATTGTTGAGGCCACATTTGGAGCCCTTTGTTACGGCTTAGGGTTTATTTATAGTAATGAGGCAATTGCTTTGGCTATTAAATAGTGTACTAAGTACTATCTATGCTTTGATTCAAGTTCTTTAACAAATTTAAAATGACTAAAGTACCAAATACTATAAAACACAAAAACCATTGTCATCACCAAGTTCTCTATATATATCTCTATACCTATCATTCACTAATATTCATGGTCTTCGAAGTAACTTTTCTTCGGTTGAGTCTTATCTCTTGCAAAGTTCACTAGACCTGCTTGCTCTTTACGAGACTGATTTGAGTTCAGCTGTCACATCTTGTGATCTTAGTGTTGATGGTTATCTTCTTTAATTCTTTAAGACTACAACAGTCACATGGTTGGCCTGGGCATTTACATTCGTAAGAATTGACCCATTTTTGGGAACTAGGTTTGAATCCACAGACTATTCTTTTTTGTGCTTTTGTTTAGCACCACTTCACTCTATCGCCTTTTTTGTTGTTCTATAATGCTCTCCATCATCTCAAGACTTTACTCTTTTCAATGTTATTTCTGATCAAATTGACCAAGCCCTCTCTCTTTATCCATCAGCCAATATCGTTGCTGTTGGTGACTTTAATGCTCATCACACTAAACGGCTTGACTCTAGTGTCAGTGACACTGCTGTCATTAAGGCCCCCAACTTTTGTCTTTCTCAATCTCTAACTCAAATAGTCAATTTTCCAACTCGTTTTCTAGACAACCCGAATCATTTACCTTCTCTACTTGACCCATGATTTTTGTCTAATCCGTGCTCAGTTTCTCCATATTTTCCTTAAGTTGCTTTTGATCACAGTTTGATCTCTCTAAAACTATTATCTCATTCTTCTTCATCATCAGTATCGCACTTTCATCGTAGCGCTTACAACTACCTTAAATCTGACAGGGACTTTTTCCGTGTTTTTCTTCGTGATGGTCCTTGGATAGAAATCTTTAATCTTCCTGCTGACAAATGTGTTCCTTACATAACTTTTCTCAAAAACAATTCTCCAGAAAATAGACGACTGTTTATTGTTGCTAGAAACCATTGTAAAAACGTTTTGTCTAAAACCCGCTATTCTCAGGTCATATAATCTTGTATTTCATCACAAAAATTAGGCTCTTGCGACTTCTGAATAATCTTTAATAGTATTGGAGTTTTATATAAAGCAATTTCATATTAATTATGCTAATATTGCATGGGGTAGTACCCATAAAAGTAAATTAAAGTCACTTTATTGTCAGCAGAAGCATATTGCACGTCTTATAAATTTCAAAAATCGTTTTACTCACTCAAGGCCACTCTTATTTAACATGAATGTTTTTAATATATATCAAGTAAATGTTTATAATGTTCTTTGTTTTATGTTTAAATGTAAAACCAACTTATCTCCAGCTTCCTTTTTTGATTTATATTCTTTAAAAGAGAAAAATACATATTCTTTAAGAAATGATAGTTTTATTAAACAACCAAAATTTCAAACAATCTTTGGTAAATTTTGCATTTATTTTCGTGGAGCTTTTTTATGGAACCAAATAATTTTAAAAAATTTTGATTTTTCTCATGAATGGAATTATTATATGTTCAAAAGAAAATTAAAAAAAGTAATTTTCTCAATTGAAAATATTTTTATATACTTTTAATTGTACCCAGTTTTGTCATCACTCATTTATATTTTACTTTTATACAATATTGATTAAAGTTTATGTGAGAAACTATATTTAAACACCATTATTTGAATTTTGTTAAAAGTTGCACTGACATTATTTGTACAGTAGTCATTTATTATTTACTTGTTTACTTTAATTTTTATTTTAATTCGTAATATTTGTAAATAGTTTGCATCACAAACGGAAAAGTTTAAAATTTGTATTTATTTATTTTATTTATATTTACTAAGTTCAAAGTTCTTCAACAGCGGTTCTTGGTGACAAGACCTTTATGGTCTTCTTTGAGTATCCGCGTTCTTTATCTTTATTCTTTATTTTTATTTATTTTTAACGATTTCTTTGCATGTAATTTTTCTTATCGATATGTTTGTAAATACTGTGTTAAATATTGTAATAAAGAACAAAAAAAAAAATAAAAAAAAAATAAATAAAAAATTGTATCAATAATAACGCTAAATCTATTATTCTACCTCTCATGTATGGTTCAGACTTGGTATGGTACCTCTCATACTGGTTATGACTTCACCTAAAGACAAACTATAGACAAAAAAAACAAAACTGAATTGTTTGCTAAAAACTTTTCATCAATATCATCTCTTCATTCCATTAGTTGCGTTCTACCTGATATAGCTGACAAACAGATTCATTGCTTGACATTCGTATCACTCCAGCTTCTGCATCCAAAGCGGTTTTCTGCTTAAACTCTTCTACAGCTTGTGGCCCAAACAGCATACCTGTTGTAGTCTTGCAGAAGTGTTCTCCAGAGCTGTTATCTATACTTTCAAAACTATTTAACAATTACTTATCGGAGTCTTGTTTTCCGGCATGATGGAAAACGGCATTTGTTATCCCTATTTTCAAAAATTCTGGAGAGCGATTTGACTCGTCTAACTACCGTCCCATTAGTCTTCTTCCTATCACAAGCAAGTTTTTTAAATCTTTAATTAACAAACACTTATCTCTCATCTTGAATCTAATAACTTACTTTCTGATCATCAATATGGACTTCGATCTTCTCGTTTTAAATTTTTAATTAACAAACACTTATATCTCATCTTGAATCTAATAACTTACTTTCGGATCATCAATATGGACTTCGATCTTCTCGTTTTAAATTTTTAATTAACAAACACTTATATCTCATCTTGAATCTAATAACTTACTTTCTGATCATCAATATGGACTTCGATCTTCTCGTTTTACAGCTGATTTGCTGACAGTAATAACTGATAAGTTTTATCGTGCATTAGACAGAGGTGGAGAGAATAAGGCTATAGTTTTTGACATTTCTAAAACTTTTGATAAAGTTTGGCATGCTGGTTTTCTCCATAAGCTTTCTTCTTACGGTGTATCTGGTAACATCTTTATAATTATTGAGTCCTTACTTTCCAATCGTAGTATAAAAGTTGTCCTTGATGGACAGTATTCTTCTTCATATACTGTAACTTCAAGGGTTCCTCAAAGTTCAATCATTGGCTCTATACTCTTTTTGATTTACGTTAACAATCTTCCAGATATTCTCTCATCTAAGGTGGTATTATTCGCTGATGATACTACCATTTATTCTTGTCATGATAAGAAGCCAACACTTTCTGATTGCTTGGAGGGGAAATTTGAGCTTGAAAAGGATCTCACTTCTGCTACGACATGGGCTCACAGTGGCTGCTGAACTTTAACTCAGATAAAACTCAATTTCTTTCCGCCAATCGTTATCGCAGCAAAATTGATCTTCCTGAGTCATCTACCCTTCATCTTCTAGGATTAAGTTTTACATCCGATCTTTCTTGGAAACCGTATAACAAATTCATTGCAAAATTAGCATTTTCTGAGTTTGTATCTCTTTATCATGCTCGACACTTTCTTACTCCGGATTCTATTCTTTATCTCTATACATCTCAAATCCGTCCTAGGATGGAATACAGTTGCCATATCTGGGGCGGATCTTTTAATGATGCCCTTTCTCTTTTAGACAAGGTACACAAACGCAGTATAAACATAGTTGGACCTGCTCGTACAGCCAACCTGCAACTATTATCACATCGTCGTAATGTTGCTTCTCTTTCCCTTTTCTACAAATACTATAATGGGCACTGCTCAAAAGAGCTAGCGTCTT
>NC_088922.1:10067500-10072500 GCF_038396675.1 Hydra vulgaris
ATATATATATATATATATATATATATATATATATATATATATATATATATATATCATATACATTATACAGATATATCAGATACAGATACATTACAGAAGTCGTTTATATATATCAAAAAAAGAAAAGGACCGAAAATTAAACCTTGTGGTACTCCATGCAGAATATTTAATGTACCATAATCCGGATTTATCACATATTGTTTTCGGTCAGTAAAGTAGTTTTTTATCCAAGAAAATATTTTGTTTGTTACAACATAATAATTTATTTTTTCTAAGAGTATAGAGTGGTCTATTGTGTCAAATGCTTTTGACAGATCTATAAAAATTCCTAGTGTAAACTTATTTTTTTCAAAACCGTTAGTTATTTGGTCAACTAATTCAATAATGGCATGCTCCGTTGAAATATTCTTTTGAATCCCAAACTGTTTAGAGTAAAAGAGATTTTTTTTTTGTGAAATGCACATAAATTCTGTTATACATCACACGTTCGAATATTTTGGAAAAAAAAGATAACGCGTATACAGGTCTATAATTTGAGATATCAGAACTATCATTGCCTTTATAGATTGGGTACACTTTAGCTTCTTTTAATGTATCAGGAAATACACCTTCGTTTATCGAAGTTTTCAGAATATGAAACAAAGGTTTGATGATAAGTTTTTTATTTAAAATTACTATATTGCTGGATATTCCATCAAAACTCGGCGATTTATTTATTTTTAAAGATGGGAAAGCCTCTTCAATTTCTTTTAACGTTAATTCAGTGTCAAATAATAAATTATTATCAGCAGAATTTAAATAGGTTTCGAAGAAATCAATGGGAGGTACAATTTTGTTAGCTAAATTTAGACCAACTTTAGTAAAGTAATTGTTAAACTCTTTTGAGATTTGTGTCGGGCAGTGAATATTATTATCATTAATAGTAATATTGAGAGGAAGTAATGAACTACTTTTATTACGACCCATTACGTTAATAATTAAACTCCATGTTTTCTTTATATCAAATTTATATTCAGTAATTTTTTTACTGTAAAATTTTTTGTTTTTATTTTTAAGTAAGTTATGATAAAAATATTTGTAGCTTTTATATTTGTTTTCGTTTGCAATGTTTCTATTTTTGAGAAATTTGTTTTAGAATTTTTGTTTTTTTCTTAAACATTTCTTGGTTCTCAAAAATAACAAAGTTTTAAAAGCTATTTATATTTAATATTAACAGTTCCAAAAATCATTGTTTTTCTGAAAAAAAATTAAAAATAATAGCCAGTGTATAAAATGATTATTGTTTTTAAAAATTATATACGATTCTTTTGAGGTCCATGTTGACATACTTTTGAAGAAATGCTATAATAATATTATGGACTTACCCAATGTTCAAGAATCATGAGCAACCTCTCTAAATTCGTACACAGACATACACAAGCACAAACACACGTTTGTAGGCACAGACATATACAAATAAGTTAATGAAATAATTAATAATATATAACTAAATTTAAAATAGACTATTAAATAATAACATTCAAACCTTCCATTTCCTACTTGTTTTCCGTTAACAAAAACTCCACAAAAGCGATAACTTTTATGTACAATGCGTCCTGTACCATTTAATTTGCCGTTCATCCAAAATCCTTCCATTATAGAACCTATTAAATACCCATTATAATATAGCCTATGAGAAAGTTCCAATAATAAAATTTATGTAAATACCTACATAAAAAAGTCTATAAAAATCCAAATATGCTATGACCTACGAATATCATTCATAATATCATCGAGGAAAGTCTGTATCACAAACGAGTTTAGATGGTTTATGGAACTATATCCTAGTTTGTTGTTTGATAAAATAAATTGTGATAATTAAGTTTTTACTCAAGATCCTAGAAAATTGTATAAAAGAAGGTTTTTGTAATTTTTGCAATGTAATCTTCTGTTATAAACAATAATAAAATACTTTGATGACATTACTTTTTATGTGCTTTTTACAAAGTTTTGTTTAATGGTTTAGTTACAATTCTGAATTAAACTGTTTTTGAATGTACTGATTAAAGAGAGGTACTTTGAAACATTGCAATTGGGGTTTGTTAGGATGTTTTGGTAACTAAATTTACTCAAACGTATAAGCATATTATTTTACAAGTGTTTCAGCAGTTGTGGCGCAGTGTTAAGTGTTATTTAGCAGCCATGGCTCGGTGGTTAGAGTTCTGGCTTAAAACCAAATGGTTTAAGGTGTAATGCCGGTCATGGCTAGCTTCAGGATTTAATTTAATGGTTTAAAATATATAATAAAGAGTGTATTAAATACATAAAATTAGTACGCAGTTAATTGACAAAACTTATACCGCACTCGTATTAATAGAGAGACAAGCAACGTACTTGAGGTCAAAAATTTTATCTTGAATGGTTTAATGTCTAGATATGAACGAGGTGACAACATTAATTTTCGGTGATCTTGTAGACAATTTGCGATTTAGGACAAAGTGGAAAGTTTACAATGTACTCTATATCCTGTGATCATTTACTTCAAAAAGGAAGATACTCTTAAGAACTAGTTATATTGCATTCTTTCAAATGATATATAACACAATATGTGAACATTGTGTATAAATTATTGAACAATGAAATCAAAACAAATCTACCTCAAATTAAAAATATTGAATACTGCTCAGATGGGTGTGCAGGTCAATTTTGAGCATCACACTAAATCCTTTTAACTATAAAAATTTGTATTTCTATCATGAAATACATATTTTAATATTTAAGATGATTTAATTTTATTAAGTCTGATTGAAGCGGAATAACTCAGTTTGATATTGCGCTGAAAGTAAATCAATTAATACCAAAAACATCCATAAGCAACTGGATTTTGGGTTCAAATTCCGGTGTTGCGTTAAATAGCTCGTTAAATAAGTAGACAAATAGATAATGATAGCTTTTTTTTTGAACATTTGATAAAATATAATTATAAGAAAAAGAAATTTTAATAGGGGTATTTTATATCTATATATATATATATATATATATAATATATATATATATATATATATATATATATATATATATATATATATATATATATCTATATATATATATATATATATATATATATATATATATATATATATATATATATATATATATATATATATATATATATATATATCTATATATATATATATATATATATATATATATATATATATATATATATATATATATATATATATATATATATATATATATATATATATATATATATATATATTGAAAGTAGCATAAGTCACCTTTTCAAAAAATCAAATTATTGATAGCAGTGATTAAAATATAACGTTATGTCTTTATTTGTGAAATAATTTAAACCAACTGTGTTGAAAATTATTGAGGTATTTTGGAAAGAAGTCAATAAACTTTTTAAAACCTCTGTTTAAAGACAAAGTGAGTTATGCTACTTTCAACACACGCAGAGGCCCATCTAGAGTTTTTGCGATGTCCTATCATACTTCAGGTCTTAAAATGATAAATAGCAAATAAACTAATACAGTTTTTATTCTGTTTACTTTCATAGAAAATCTAAAATCAAATTTAATTAATCGTAAAATCAAGTCCTAATAGACGAACACATCTTCTGGGCCTTCTCAGCGGCAAAATTTGAAATAACTTCTTCATAAGAAACTTTATTGATTAAATCTGATTCAATTGGAAGAATCATCAAGTTGCAAAATCTCTCCTGGCCCATTCCGGGACAAAGATAAATTTTGATGATAGCTTACTTGCCGAAAGATCATTCACCTTCAAATGTTGAAACAGCCAATGTTAGAAAGATTTTAAATGAAACACACACTTATAGAAATATTGAATGCAGCCCCTTTGTATAAACTTTATTTAGAAGCCAGTGAAAAGCTTGTTTGACAGGCTTTTCACTGCCCGGAATATTTCTTCTTACGGAAAAAATTTACCGAGCTTCATCAGAAAGTTCGTTTTTACATAAGTCTTCTGGGTAAAGTTTAGCCAGATTCTCAGCTTTAAATCTAGTTCTTTGTCTGTTTGAGATTTCTGTGAAGATCAAAGGAAGGGAAACTTGTTACATTCCTCTTCTATTACTTTAAATCTTGATCTCATTTGACTAGTAAGATTGTTGAGTGCAACAAGTTTTTTGATGCTTCTTCGTGGTTGTAACTAGCAGTTTCATCAGGAAAGATCTTCTTTTTTCGCATTCTCTTAACAGCAAGCATGATTTCATCAAACTTCAAGTTCTTTGCAACTTCTGTCGGCTCTATCAAAATCAGGTTGCAATACCGAATTGATCCAGATCTGCCAAAAGGCCATTTAGAATTTTTACTTCATTACCGAGAGTGAGTTGAGTGGATTGAATACTCACATTGTTAATTGTCATCAAACATTTAAACCAAAAAGTAGTGAAAACAACAAATTCAAAAGAATTCATCCATTTAGTTAGATAATGCATTTCATTGCTATTTATGCCAGAAAGGTCTAACTCTTTTAGACAATGTAATGATTTCAAGATCTCTCTCGGCTGTTTTGCTAGTGGCTTGACTGCCTTAATCCTTGAGCTCTATTGTGTAATAGAAAGTTTATGGAATGATAGGCCTGTCAATTTTTTATGTTAAGCTCATTCTCTTCCAACACATTCAATATCAACTTTGTTATATCAGATCCTTTCTTCTTTTCAAGTTCTTCTAGCTTAATGAACCTTTTTTTGGCCTCCCACAGCTGATTATTGCTGTAAACCAAAAAATGAAAAACGAAATTAATTTGCTCGCTGTAGGACGAATCGAGTTTTTGGTTTTTCGAATAAATTCTTGAACCACTAATTTACCGCACTCCTTGAAAAACTCATTTTGTGATTTTCAGGATACGTAATGAGCTTGCATGCGTTTTTCTTCTTCTTGGTGCTTAGCAATAAAATGCATATGATTTTGTAACGTTTTGTTGCGGCGAGCAATTATTTCAAGCGCTCTAAGGAAGTTTCCGTTCCCATTTTT
>NC_088922.1:10077500-10137500 GCF_038396675.1 Hydra vulgaris
AAAAGCGAAGTGAAGCCAGGAAAGCCAAAGAGGTAGGGCAAAACGGGGCAACATAGCGAATGGGGCAAAATGGTTTTTCATGTAATAACTCAACAAAAAACCTTAAAAATATTTGAATACGAAACTGTATTTGTATCTTGTATTTTAAAACACCAATTGGTTTTATTAAATATTATTAACGCAACTTTATACGCATAAGTTTACATTTTGCGCCTAAAAAAAATACATTGGTTTCGGTTTCTCATAATGGATGGTGTCCTTCAGGTGTAACTTCTTTTGAAGTAGTTTTTTGCATCGTGTGTTTATTTTGTGTTACTTTAGTTCGAGTTGTTAGAATTTTTTTAAATTTTATAAAATTAGTTTAGCAGAAATTGCATAATAAGTCATCTCGCCCCGTTTCACGTGACCAGATGACAAATTTATGAACTTTTTACTTTAATATTTATTTCAAATTTATATATTTGCAAACTGAAAATTCATGCACGCAGTGAATCATTTTAGTAACATAAACATAGTTAGAAAGCATCAATTCTTCCTGCTGATAGTTTTACAATAACTCAGGGCTTTCAAAACGTTCGCCATGTTGTCCCGCTTTCCCCTTGATATTCTACGTATACTTAACAAATATTAAATTCAGAGGCGCTCGTGGCACCCGTTTTTGGCAACCATTTATATAATTTTTTTTTTTTAGTTTTGTGTTCAAAAATATAAATGTTTGAAGAATAATTTATTTAGAATTAACATTAATAATACTCATTCAAAGTCATATAAATATATAACTTATCAATATAACATTACAAAATTAATGTTTGTAATGTTATAATGTAATTATATGTTATAACTTTTGGTTTTTTTTTAATTATGTTTAAACTGATATTGAAATGTTTCACCAGATGATGACGTCACCGGATGATGACGTCTAAACTGACTGATTAACTACATAAGGCGCGTGAAAATAATTTATTTTTATTATTATAAATAACCGCTAATGAGTAATAAATTATAGCATTATTGAATCAGGGAACTATTGACATGGGTAATTATATATGATATTGTCTAAACATGTGAACTTTTATTTTGCAAAAAATTTCTTCTACATTTTCAGGTTACTCATCACATATCAGACTAGAGTAAGTGTTATCGAAACATTTGGTGTCTGTTGTAAAAGCAAAAAACTAAGTGGAAGAAATAACAGGAATTGATTATGTATACATTTCTATCCCCAGCAGTAAAAGAGAATTAGGTCGAAAAAAACTTTTATAGAGCTATATAAAATTTGCAACTAGAATAAGTGATTCAATTGTAATTCAAAAAATAAAGTAGAAATAGAATCAACAATCATATATTATTGTACCCTATTGAAATAGGGTACAAATAATATATGATTTTTGATTCTTTTTCTTGTTACATGACTAAGTTTTGACATAATAACAATAAACTACTATTGTATTATAAAGATGAACTACAACACAACACTTATTGTTATTGTAGTGGCTCATTACAATACTTTTTTTTTAGATATTGTTATTGTATAATGAAGATGAGTTGAAATATTGTATAATGAAGATGAAATGCATTACAATATTTATTGTTATTGTATTACAGTATTACAAAAATTGTAAGCCACAGGTATTGCTATTGTTTCTAAAAAAGTTAATACAATAACAGTAGTTATTGTTTCTGTTATTGTTTTCATTACAATTACAACAGTCCAAACTCTAGAATGTATGATAAAGTAGTGAGTATTATTGACTGTAAAACATGGTGGATCAAGTGTTTAAGGTGGGGGACTGTTTTGGTTGGAGTGCCACAGCTGACTTTGTAAAAATAGAGTGAGTAACTGCAAAACTAGTTTATTTAGACTCCTTAATAATCATGTTACACCTTTGGAAAGATGGTTAATAGTAAATCATTTATTTTAAAAGAAAATGACTTAAGGCTTAAATCCAAAACATATTTATCGAAAAATTGTATAAGGTATTTGACTGAGTTTGAGAACGATCAAATATTAAACAGAATAATTAAGCCTCCCCAATCACAAAATCTTTCTTCCAACGGGTTTTTAAGGCAGGAATTAAAAGTATTTCAAAAACAAATGCCTAATGATGCCTAAGATGTGGAAAAAACTTATTAGTTAGTGGCATAAAATTGACTTCGACAAACTGGATAAGTCGTTATGTAGAATGCCAAGAATATGTATGGCGGTTATTTTCGCTAAGAGTCATTAAAAGCCAATTAAATTATAAACTAATCTATTGAGAATTAATACTAACTTTTAGACTTTAACTAGACTAAATTAGACTTTATACTAATTTATTTGTACACCTTATAAATAGGAAAATAACAAATAATTCAGGTAGACTTTGTTTTCAGTTTCTCTTCTAATAGTAAGTAAAACTTTGATATTTTATATAGAAAAGTATAACCATTCCAATAACTATGGACAGTAGTGTATATATACATACATAATAAATAATTATTAAGATATATTTCCATTACACAACTAGAAGTTTCATTATATTGTTTGCTCTACCAATTATAAAATACCCTGTATTGAGCCCTCTTACTGGAAATATTATAAATATATATATATATATATATATATATTATATATATATATATATATATATATATATATATATATATATATATATATATATATATATATGAATATATACAAAGCGTGATAACAGTGTAAACTAGATTTCCGAAAGAAGATCACTAAGATCTTTTCATCGGAACCTTAAAAAGATTGGGGCTTACAGTGGCTTGTAAATTTTAACTCCAACAAAACTTAGTTATTTACAATACGATTGACATTCCTATATTAATGTACGGAAACCCTCTAACAGAGTCTTCTTCTTTACGTCTTTTTGAGCTATCGTTTACTAATAACCTTTCATGGAAACCATATTTACAATCAATTGCTAAATTAGCATCCGCAAAGGTTGCTTCTCTTTATCGTGCTCGTCGTTTTCTTACTCTTTATTCCATTCTCTACTCTTAGTCATCCCTGAATGGAATACTGTTGTCATATTTGGGCTGGTCTTCTAACGATGCTCATTCTTTTCCTGACAACGTTCAAAAACGCTTTGTAAACGTAGTTGGACCCGCTCTACCTGCTAAGCTTGAGCCATTCTCCCATTGTCGTAAAGTTACATCTCTTTCTCTTTTCTATAAATACTATCATGGTCGCTGCTCAAGGGAGTTATCATCTCTTGTTCCATCAACTAAAACTTATTCTCGTTTGACTCGTTATTCAACCAAGTCTCATTCGTTTACTGTATCTGCCCCTGCATGTACTAAAAACTTATATTTGTCTAATTATTTTACCCGCGCTTCAACTCTTTGAAACTCTCTCCCATCTTCATGTTTTCCTGACTTATAAAATCAACAACTTTTGAAGTTTTCTGTCAACCGTTTTTTGCTCAAAAACTCTAATCTTATTTTTCCAAATAACTCCCAACTTAATATTAGTTGCTTGCAGCCTTGTTGAGAGTGAATTAGAATTTAAAAAAAAACTTAGAAGTTTTTAGTTATGTGAAGGACAATAGAATTTTTATATTGCCTACTTTACCTTACTGCTCGCACAAGACACAGTCATTAGAAAGACTAGTCTATTTTTCACTTAAAATACTTTTTAACACCGCATACGACAGAGAGATTAGGTTTTGAAATTCCAAGCTGTGTGCGCTTTACGTTTTCTCTGACAATGACACCAAAAAAGTGTGTGCTAATTTCAAGTT
The DNA here is from genome assembly GCF_038396675.1 of Hydra vulgaris. Taxonomy (NCBI): domain Eukaryota; kingdom Metazoa; phylum Cnidaria; class Hydrozoa; order Anthoathecata; family Hydridae; genus Hydra; species Hydra vulgaris. The sequence goes on from NC_088922.1 coordinate 10,081,247, forward strand.
AGCGGAATCTGTCTATTTAATCGCGAAACTTTTTTGTATGTTAATTTTATGTCTTCATGAGTGAGAGAACACTTCTAATAATAGCTATGGTACATCTAAACTTTCTACTTTAGTTGCTGACTGTCCAGAAACTACTGCCTTGGCTGCTACTACTATTATTAACAATAATCTTGCTTTCTTCCAAAATATTTCGCTTTATATTTTGCTTTACTATTATTAAATACTCTTGTATTTAATGATAATAAAATTTTATAATTTTACAAAAGTATTTTATAATTTTATAATACGTTTTTACTAACCCCCGTTATCTATTCCATCTAGCTGAAAAAATAAAGTTCCAATTAAAAATAGTTTCTTGAAATACATTTAAAAAAATAAATAAAACATATAATTCTTTCTTATAATACAAAACTCCAATAAAGTCATATAAAACTTTCAGAATGTTATTTAGCGATAAATGAGAAAGCGACAATCATATTTTATAGCGTTTTTAAAGCGAATTTTCGCTTGGCAATTTGTTATTGGATTTAGCTATTTACCTTTTTTAAGAATTAATTTAAAGTGTTTGTATAAATATTTTAACGAAGATAATTATACTTTAAACATTGCAATTTTGTTACAGTATGTCAACTGATATACCCTAAGTAATGTATAACTTTATACTTTCCGAGAAAGAAAATTAGAAATAACGACTTGTCATACAATCTTAAATTTTCTGTAATTATGCCTTACTAAGGATATATCACATATCTTACCCTAAGTTAGAAATTTCTGCCTTTTTTATTTTTGTGTAGAATATATATATATATATATATATATATATATATATATATATATATATATATATATATATATATATATATATATATATATATATGAACTTATCGTCTCAAACGAAGCAGCCCATCCGTGGATAAGCCACTGTAGCAACTATGCTGGTGGTTGTCCAGCCGATTCTTGTATGCATTGACTGCTTCAGCGTTCAGTGTATTGTCAGATAGAGAATTTTAACAGTTTCACGATTCTGTTAGTGAAGAAATTGCTTCACTAACAGAATCCTGCAGTTGCAAACTAATTCTTTGCTAAGTTGTTCTCTACAACCAGCACATGGTTCTCTTGTGATTATTGGTACACGCCATTTTACTTGTCGATTTCTTTTATGATTTTAAATTCTTGAATGAGGTTGCTTCTTTGTCGGCACAGTCAGGTAGTCTTATTGCGTGTCCAATGTTGTGGCTTGTCACTGAACTTTTTCAAGTGTTTTTTGGTCTTTTTGTGTTTATGGTGATCATGTGCATACTGCGTATTCTAAATGTAGTCTGATATATGTTAAATAGAGTTTCTTCCATAGTGTTGACTCTTGCAATATAAAAGTACTTGTTAATAGACCAAGAATTTTATTTGCAGTCGTCGCAGATTACTAGTTTTTCTGGTTTAAGATTCCGAATTATTATGACTCTTAGGTCTATTTCTACCAAAGTTGTTGTTAGATCTCGTTTTGCGCCCAATAGTGGATCCAGCATAGTGTATGTCGCTGATTAGTTTGCTCGTCTAATTTGAACCAATTTTGATTTGCTGATATTTAGTTGCATTTGCCAAGTGTTGCACCAATCAGTTATCTTGTCGAAGTTATTGTGAAGGCTTTTAGAGCTCTTTACCTGGCCGGGTTGGTGCTATTAGTTTGTGTCGCCCAAAACATTTTGCAACAAGAGCTAATGCCGTCTGGAAAGTTGTTTATAAATATAGCAAGTAGAGTTGGTCCTAGCATAGATCCTTGGATAACACCACTTGACACTGGTGCCCATTCTGATGAATGTTACCTAGAACAACTCGCCGTCGTTGATTTGTTAAAAATGAATCCAAGCATGCTTTGCCATACTTGCTCAGTTTTTCAATAAGATTTTCGCGCTAAATTAAATGCACGTGAAAATACGATATCTAGTGGGGTTTGCTTTGCTATGGCCTTAGTGGCTAAATTCATAGTTTCTAGAGGGTTTGTCATACATGATTCGTTCGGAACGAACCATATTATTTCCTACCAAAAAGGTTGTTTTTTGTCAAGTAATTGACAAATTCATTCCTTACTCTTTTTTCCATAACTTTGAATGGGACTAACTCAAGCTAATCGGTCTATAGTTTACTGAATCTGTTGAGCTTCCTTTTTTAAATATCGGTTTTACGTTTGAGTCTAGTTATGCTGTTGGTACTACTTCTAAATGTAATGTTGAATATGATCGATAGTGGCTTAGCAAGTTTGAAGGAGAGTGCTTTTAGCACGAATGGATCAATGTTATCTGCTTTTTGCAACTCGTTTCCATCAATTTGAGTTAGTAAACTTGCTACTTTGTTTAGTGTGATATTTATTTTGTCAATTCTGTTTTTCGTTCTTTGACCAAATGTGTGGCTTTGAACGTCACTTTTTTGAAGTCAGACTCAAATTGATTGTTTAATATTTCCGCCATGTCCTTTTTACTGTTTTTTAGTTCACCGTTGTCTGATTTGAGTATTGAAGTGGATATTTTTTCTTGCTATGTTCATAAGAAACGAGTTTTTTCGGATTTTTATTGAAAACTTCCTAAATTGAACTTGAAGTTTTTTCTTGCTTACTTTGATGCTTTTTTTTCTACGTGCTTTTCGGTATTCTTTTACGAGTTTATTTTTTTTTGCATTTTGAGGCCAAGTTTTGTTTCCACAGAAATGTAGAAATCGTAGAAGTTCAGTAATTTACTGAACTTCTAATATGATCTTTTCATTCATTTGCGTTTGAGCAAAGAAGTTTTTGCAGTCAATTTATTCTTTATTTTATTGACTTTTAATCTCAAATTGAGTGAGTGAGCCTTCTTCGAGCATATCAATGAATTTTACGGCTAGTTACACATACGGTACCATCATCAAAACCATTTCCCGTTTGAAAAAATAAAGTCACCGAGGAGGTGTGTTGAGGTAAAAATTATAGAGTCAACGATTAGCTTAATGTCTTTTCTAATTGTAATATCAATTGGCAGATCATTTGTGTACCTTAAGGCAGACGACGGTCGATATGAACAGCCTATTAGTATGTTTTCGTTGTTTATGTTTATCAAACGCCAAATTTGCTCGCAGTTTGTGTTTACTAGTTCTTTATAATCAACAGAAAGTAGGTCTTTGCTAATATAAATTGCAACTTCTCATTGATAACCTTCTCTATCTTTACGGAACACGTTAGATCTTCTAGAAACGGAGCTGATCGGCTCGTGAACTCACAAAAACTTTCCATTTCTGACTTTTTTTTTTTTTCCGTTTTATTGTTCGACGTGAGTTAGTTTGCGTTTATACCGTTAATTTAGGTGATAGCAAGCAATCTTCTTGACCAAAAATTACGCCTAGCAACAGCTTGTGACAAAAAGTTATTACGAGCTGTTACTAGAGCTCATTTCTGCGCGGGAAAGTCATTGTTAGTGAAAACTTGTATTAAACAGTTGTATATAAGCATTTTATATAGAATGTATAAAACTATTAAATCTTATATGTATTATGTGTTATGTGCATTATTTGTTACGTGTATTATGTATTATGTGTTTTAAATAGAATATATAAAACTATTAGAGCTTATAATAAAAGCTCTAATAGTTTTAAAAATACATATAATACATATTGTGTATTATGTATTTTTTTATTACGTAAATAAAGTTATTGTTATCTTTTTTACCTGTATCATGATATACATATTTTCCATGACCATTACGTTGGTCTCTACTCCATTCGCCCTCATATTTATCTCCATTTACATAGTGGTACGTACCACTACCATTTTTTTGACCATTAAACCACTGTCCTTCATATTTACTTCCATCCGGATTGTTAATTGTTCCACAGCCATGCTTTTTACCGTTTTGATATTCACCGATGTATTGGACTCCAGAAACAAACCTAAAATAAACTAAAATGTGAGGATTGATTAAATTTTTTATTCATCAAAACAAGCAACGCATATTTTAAGCAACATAAAAAATACAGGTTGCGGGTCACAGAAAAGCAACTCAAAAACAAAACACTTTTAAAGAAAGAACACAACAAAGTACTAACAGCATGCTGCTAATATTTATTCATGTACATAATTAACAAATATTAAAAGTGTTAATACAAAACCAAATGTTATATTTGCAAATGTTATTTTTGTAAATATGCGAAATTTACAACACCCAAAAATTACGATCTGCAAAATTTACAATTTTGGAGAAAGTACTTTACGTGGTCATTACTTTCAAACACTTAAAGATTACTAGATGAAATTTAAAACCTGTCAATGAACTAAAATTTAGTTTAAAATAGTAAAAAAAAAAATCACTGCACTCAAATCACACAACAGTAAATTTAACAACATTTTTTTTTTAAAAAAAGAGAGACTTAAATAAACACATGATTAAGTGTTTATTTTTTATGTTAATATTTTTTTAACTACTTTTTTATTTACTTTTTTTTTCATAATTTATGAAGCATCTTATTTTTGTAAGAAAAAAAAATTACTTGTAATTTCCACTGCCATGTCTTTTTCCATGTTCGTACAGACCTTCGTATATATCACCGTTAGTAAAATAACATTTTCCAAACCCATGCCTTTCCCCATCATTGTTTCTAGATCCTTCATATACTTCTAAAACCTCATCTTCTTCTTTATAACTCATTTCTAAAAAAAGTTTAACAACATAGTTTGAAAATTTTTACCGCTTAATATATATATATATATATATATATATATATATATATATATATATATATATATATATATATATAAACAATTTTAAAATGTATTCTACAAAATAGAGCGCTCAATGTTCTTAAAAGAACAGAGCAATTAAAATTTGTATAAAATCACTTAACAAAAATTTTTCTCATTTTACACTGTGTTTCATTAATAAAGACTCATCATTCAATTCTGATGAGACTTTATTGATGAAACACAGTGTAAAATGAGAAATATTTTTGTTAAGTGATATTATACAAATTGTATATATATATATATATATATATATAACAACCGGTAAAAATTTTACTATATAAGGCTATCTTGTATATGATTGTATATGATTAGCATTTTTTCTCTCTTGGAGCTCTCAAATAATACAACTAAACGCAATTTTCATTTTTATCTGAAAAATTCAAATGTTAAATTATTTTAACGCCGTTTGAATAACTTCTGTTTTTTAACTGCAAAAGGTTCAACTTTTTTGTTTTCTAAGTTGTAACCATAATGTTTGCTTAGCGACAACTTTATATTCAACTAAAAAGTTAAATACAAATATTATTTTAGTATTTATAATAGAAGTATTTATGTTTGGGTTGAAGTACGTATGGTCGGGTAGAACTATTTAAAAGACAGAGTTTTCTCATTATGATTGCAACATTTAAGTCATTGCATAGTTCAAAATGTTTTCATATAATGGAAATATTGCTAATGTTAACATGCTGCTTCAAAACATGCTTTAAATACAGTTCTATTTACAAATTTTTAGCCCTAAAAACTATATAACTTATTTCCGCCTTTACTTTGACGACAATTAGCAATGATGGCTTGTAAGAGATTTTATCAATGGATTAGTATATACGTAAAACTCTTTTATGATTTAATTTATCTCTATTTTACCCTGATTTTTTTTTTGTTGAATTAGCCTAGAAATAATTGTAATTTTCGTATTTATAAAATATACAAATGGCCGCAAAAAAAAGACGAAATTGTCTCATGGCCAAGCTCCTCATAACCCGTAAATAATATATATTTACAAGTCAATAAATATCATAAATAACGTCATCAAATATAAACAAATTGGAAAAATAAAGATAATAAACACTAAAATTGATTTTCATTAATAAATGAACACAGAGGGAAATAGTAAACAAAAAAATTTAAAATTATATAGCAATTATATTTCAAAAATTCAAAATTATTTAGCAATTATATAAAATAATTGAAAACTGTTAATATAATTAACAGTTTTCAATTATTACATCGTAATAATTGAAAACTGTTAATTATATTAACAGTTCTCAATTATTGCGATGAAGAAAATAGTATTAAGAAATATAATATAAACAGTTTAAAAATTTTAAGAAAAATTTATATTAGTATTTATTAAAAAAGTATAAAAAATAAAAACTTAGAATTTTTTAAAGAACTTTTTCTTTGCATATAAAAAGAAAATATATCAAATACCAATAAAACATTGATTGGTTATACCAATATACCAATATACCATATACCAATATGTATTGGTTGCTTATACCAATATCCCAATAAACCATTGATTGATTTTACTAATATACCAATAAACCACTGATTGATTATAACGATATACCAATATTCCATATACTAATATACTATTGATTAATTATACCAATATACCAATATACCATTAAATGATTGATACATACATATCATATACCATTGATTTTGATGCATTCACAAATTAATTAGAGGTGATACTTGTAGAAACAACAAACGAAGTCAATTAACTACTATTCATTTTTGATTAATTTCATGCAAAAGTTGTTTAGTTCTTCCAAATACTAAGTTCTAATAATAGTAAATGCGTTTTTATAGAAAAGGAAAAGTGTTAATAAATTAGAAAACTGTAGCTCAACTTTTGAAAGTTGGGAAATTTTTAAAAGCGCTTTGACAAAATTGTTGACAAAATGACAAAAATAAAGTAAACACTAATAGATATGATAAACTTCTTGGATAGATAAATTTAAAATATGTTTACTTAATCTTGTTTTTTCCATGACGAATTTTTTCAGTGTTTCATTGAAATTGTTTTTGCTTCTTAATTTAAATGAGCATAAACACAAAAGCAAAAATGTGGAAAACTGATTTTTTTTTATTTATTTATAAAAGAATGGTCACACACGAGCAGTGAACGCCTGAGGGAAGAAATGTCTGCAGTAAAAACTGATTTTTTTCTTCTTTGATTTAAAGATTTGATTCATCTTGATCAAAGATTAGATCCTTGATTAAAGATTAGATCAATCATTATCAAAGATTAGATTCATCTTGACAATATAATCATTTTATGTACTATTATATCAGCAATCTTTATTTATAGTTGTTACCACTTAACTTTTGAGTATGGGTTTTTTGGTAGATAATTTTTGTTTTAAGCTAACTAAAGTAAATTTTCTTACCTTCCTTATATTTTTTAAGGAGATCATGGTTGAAATAATTTTAAAAGTTGAAAATTTTTCATTTCATTATAAATATTGATATTTATACTTCCTTTTAGTAGTTGAGCTTTTCCTTTAACAACACTCATGTCCGTAGAAATTAGACAAACTAAATTTGTTATAGTGGGGCAGAGTGAATCGGGGTACAGTGAATTGGTTGATTCACTATGCCCCATTAATGATCTTGAAGATTAAGCTCATGCATTTGTAACAAACAAATTACATGAAAATGAATTTATTTGTTTTAAGTTATGAATAACAATATTTGAATAAGTTTTTAATATTTTTATATTTTTATATAAAATTTTAATATTTTATATTTTATATAAAATTTTAATATTTTATATTTTATATAAAGTTTTAATATATTTATATTTTATATAAAGTTTTAAAATTTTATATTTTATATAAAATTTTAATATTTTATAATTTATATAAGATTTTAATACTTTATATTTTATATAAAATTTTAATATTTTAAAATTTTAACATTTTTGTATATTTAAAATTTTTAAATATTTTTATAAGTTTTGTTATCAATAAAATTCTTTTTTTTTTCCTCTCTATTTTCAAAAAGTCTTTTTTTTCGATTTTATACTAATCTAATTAATAAACGTATGCCAAAAGTATAGTGTACAGTGTCTTTACTCCCTCAGCGTCAAAGTTATTTGGTTATGTCCCTATTCACTATCATTAGTTCACAGCTGTGTTCATTGATTCACAGTAAATCGCGTAAAAAAACTCGCTTTAAACCTTTCTGTGAGCCGTTAGATAATAAATATTTTGGTTTTAGTGATTTCTTATCATAAAGGACATATATCTCAATCCTTTCGTCTTGAAAAAAATTAAATATACATTTTAACTTTTGCTCGATTTAAAAAATAAAGAAATCCGATCAACTATGCCCCAACTTCCCCTAGGCTATAAGTAAGTATATAAGTAAATGAAGTCATCAAATTGGATACTTTTAATTATAATAGTTTTATAGAACATGCAACTTAAGTTACAGTTTACTAACTATATCGATATATGCCAGAATCTTTTGAATCATCTTTTAACTGTTGTACGAGTACGTGAAAAAGTTACATGAAAGTCTCCATTTATTTTTTTCAGGGAGGTATTTTCTGAATGATTTTATACTTTCCAGATGCTTCGATATATTTTATATTCTCAATCAAGAAATGATTTTTCTTTCTTTTTTTTTTTTCTGAACTAATATTTAAAATTCTTATTTCGAACTAATAAAATTAAATCATAAATAATAAATCATAAATCATTTTGAAATTGTAAAGCAGCGAGAGTTTCTAGTAGTTTGGGAAAACTCTACAATTCTTAGAAAATATTGGACGAAACTTGTTGTCTACAACACTTTATGATAAATATATAAATTGCAAATATGCTTCAGTAAAGTTTTTCAGTGCTGTACGTAAATATTCTCTTTATTAAAAGATAAAAGGAAGGTTTTTATTTTCATTAATACCAAGTTTTTTATAACATAAGTTGTTTTGTAAGACTTCAATGCATTTTTAAGAAAAATCTGTTCAACAAGACATTCAGAAACCCTAAACAATGTGTGATGTATGCACATTTACTGTAAGAAGCTGTAACGGTTAGGCAATGCATTTTTACTTTGCAATACGTGGTACTAACGGTAAGTTGATGTATATACATTTTGCTGCATGCAACTATAACAATCAAATTGATGAAATTCTATAAGTTATCAATCGTAATCGACTTTAAAATGCATTTGATAAATTTAAATTTAAATAGGAATAAGAATTTAAACTTACTGTTTAGTTTATTTCAAACTACCCTGATGCTAAAATCATAGGTTCTTAAGACATAAGCATTTTAATTTTCAAAATAAATTTGTAAGAGGTAAATTTAGAGCAAGGTTTTTAAGTTGACAAAATTCTTGTTAAATTAACACTAAAAAGATGCACTTTTTATAAAAATATTTTGAAAACAATTAATATTTTCTTAAAAGTGTTTTACTTATTTATATAAATATATATATACATATATATATATATATATATATATATATATATATATATATATATATATATATATATATATATATATATATATATATATATATATATATATATATATATAAGTTTAAATAGTCAAATAAATTCTAACTTATTTTTGTCTTTTGAAAAACGAAAAAACGACACATATTTATCAACATTCTTTCCTCGTTTATGCTGATAATTAGGAGCTGCGCAAAATCCAGCAGATATTATTTATCAGACATTGTTCATCAGACATTATTCATCAGACATTGTTTATCAAACATTGTTCATTAGACATTGTTCAGCAGAGATTGTTCATCAGACATTGTTCAGCAGACATTGTTCATCAGAGATTGTTCATCAGACATTGTTCATCAGACATTATTCATCAGACATTGTTCATCAGACATTATTCATCAGACATTGTACATCAGACATTGTACATCAGACATTGTACATCAGACATTGTTCATCAGACATTGTTCATCAGACATTGCTTATCAGACATTGTTCAGTATTGGTCTTTAATTCAATTTGGCTTTGAACCAAATTGTTCAAAATTAGTCACAATATGTCAACAGCCTTCTTCTTTTCAAGATTTTCTACCTTCAAAGACCATTCCTTAATTATTAATTATTATTATTCAGTGATCAAATACAAATACAATAATCTATTTATAATTTGATGAAGAGCTGCTACACCAGGCCCCTCTATGCTGACGAACATGAAGATACAGACGCTACATACAAAGCAGCAATTGTATCTATAAAGTTACTTTCTTATGTTGTTTTTGAAAGCGTTGATGGATTGAGAGTTTACTACTTCTTGCGAAAGCGCATTCCATGGGGCAACAACTCGATTTGAAAAAAAGTTATATCGCTCCTCGCAGTTTTTTACCATCTGACGTTCTAGTTTATGGTTATAGCCTCTTAGAATATTCTTATCTTTACTTTTTGAAATTTTTTGCGGGACGACAAAACTAACAAGCTCGAGTTTACGAGTGATTTTGAATTGCTCGATAAGATCTGCTCTTTTGCGGCGTTCTTCAAGAGTTGTTAAACCGAGCCGTTGGAGTCAATCTTCATAGGTCATGTGTTTAATAGTCGATATTGTTTTTGTTGCTCGATGTTGGACTTGCTCGAGAATGGCAATGATTTTAAATGCGGTGACCAGGCTTGTACAGCAAACTCAAGATGGGGGCGAATGTAAGTGAGATACAGAGTGCGCCATAAATAAAAACTGCGACTGCGAAATGTTTTTTTGAGTCGCCCTAGAATTCTATTTGCTACTGATGCGGCTGACTCTATTTGCGGTCTAACGTTAAGATCATTCAAGACCATTACACCAAGGTCTCTTTCGACTGCGGTTTCTTCAAGAGGACGACGGGTGCCGTCGACGTTAGACATTGAGTATTTGTACGTTGACTTGTTACATCCGCGCCCAACATGCATTACTTTGCATTTCTCAACGTTGAAATCCAAGAGCCAAATATGTGACCATTCCACTGCTCTGTCAACGTCATCTTAGAGAGTGATGTTGTCCGACTCCTTTTTAATTATTCCTTCACTATCCATTGTCCATTACATTATATTAAAATGTTGAGTTTTTTTTATTCTTTATATAATGTTTTATTCTTTATATAATGTTGAGTGGTTAAGAGGTTCTATTAAATTGTCAACCGCGCGGTATCTTTAAGTGCAATAATACTGAGGCCTTTTAATTTTGATTTTTAATCAAATAAAGTTTCTGATGAACTTAAATTACCACAATAGAAGCCTATATCGACAACTTTTTATTATTTGGTTGTTTTTTAGTTGTTATTATTGTTTGCTTTTTTGAATTAAATGTTCTTTTGGTTACCCATCGACATGCTTATTTCATTCTACCCAAACCTAAGAGTAAAATGTAAAGTTTTTTTTCAGTTAAATAAACTTCTTGATGTATTTAAAAAAGCAAAATATAAGACTGTATCAATTTTTATTAATTGGTAGTTTTTTTTAGCTATTAATTCATTACTTGGTAGTTTTTTTAGTTGTTATTATTGGTTGTTTTTTAATTGTTACTTTTGTTTGTCTTTTTTTGATTAAGTGTACTATTAATTACCCAGCAACTTGCTTATTTCATTTTTTCTAAATGTAAAATTAGGTTGAAATAGTTTGTTTTTTTTTTAAATTAATTTTTGATGTACTTAAATTAGCAAAACTAATTCCTATATACAAATGCTGTCCTATATAAAAATCATTTGGTCATTATATAAGTATAAACCAATGTCATAACAAACCCATATCAAATCTAAACTTTCTGCATTTTTAAAGCTCTTTCGAACGTGTAATATATAACTGTGTAATTATAGAATCGTTGGTCACAACACTAAAACAATTAATTTTACCTTAATCAGTTTGGGTTTCAAAAAAAATTTTCAACTGAGCATGCAACAATTAAACTTGTCAATTAAATAACAGATAGTTTTAAACAAATTTACTTTAGGAGTACTTATTTACTTATCAAAAGCATTTGGTACAGTGAATCACTGCAACCTCTTAATAAAACTAAAGCTTTGCGGGATAATCAATAGAACTTATTATTGGATCAAAATTTATGTTACTAATAGAAAGTAAAACATGCCTGCATCTTATGTGGAATCCCACAAAGATCAATTATTGGTTTACTTTTGTTTTTTGCATACTTAAAACTAAATTCTTAAAAGAAACAAAAAGATGTGATATCTATTAAAAAGGGTTCCAATCGCGAAAAACTACTATCAGCTCATAGAAACTACTTTTTTTTGTTGCCTTTACTTGATTTGCTTTTCAGCGCAAAGCCTTTGTGGTGCTCGGGTCAATTTATGGTTTGCGACCGAATTTTTGTCTTCCTGGGTATATAAAGTTAAGCATGAGTTTTACTGTTATCATCGCGATGTCTTCCATCACATTACAATTTAAGAAAACAATATTTATTTCTGCATTAAATATTGTCACATATAACAACACTTGGTATTTAAACTTGATTATATGATAGAATGAGAACGCAAATATTAATAAAAATGAAAGTATTTATTTCAATTATAAAGTGTTAATTATAAAGACTTGCTAGATAACACTTCACTTTGAAAATTTTCTCAAGCGCAAAACTAAAGATTTCATCTTTATACAATTAAGTATTGTATTCAATTTAAACCAACATAAGGTTAGTAAGGCGTTCTTCTGTAATGGTTAATTTCAATTTGGTTAAAAAGAGAGAGAATACTTACTAAAAGAGTGCGCTCCTTCAGCCACTGAAACCGTGGTTGTATTAAACATCCAAAGCAAAATTCAGATGGAAAGAAATATTGAATAATGACCTTTCTAGAAGATTCCGTTGTGTAACTTGTTTGAAGAAAAAGATTCTAATTGTCTAAAAGTATTTGATTGCTTGTAAACATTGAAATAACGGATTTCTTCCATCGACTACTCTTGTTTTACATTATTTACGTACTTTATTTACATTATGTACAATTAACAGCGATCAGCATTTTTCTTCCTGCTTAAGTGTATCTTTATCACTAGAAGGAAATGGAGACCATTATATGTGCAAAAATTTGTCTGTTGACTTTTGAGCTGTATGCATCATGTTTCTTGTCTACGGAAGTAGTATGGCATTAGTTACGTTAAATACGTTTACTTCAAAAACTTTTGGCTTGTCTTCGTTGAAGCGGGCTGCTTTCCTCGACTCGTTGTGAATTGCTTTCCTTTTCTTTGTCTTCTTCTTAACAAAACCATTTGGAACCCAAATAAAGCTAGCTCAGATGCAATAAATTTTGCTTCTGGAAAAATTTTATGGCCTAGAAGAATTTAGTTAGTCAAGATCATTGATTTGAGTTTTACAGATAGTAAAGCTTTGAACCAGGAAAAATTCAACACAATAAATTTAAATGAATTATTCCACTTTTTGAGTGCCTTAACTAAAATTAGTTAATGATCCTCTTGATCAAGTTCTCCACCTTGTTGGAGACGTTTAATAAAGAGACAGCTCAGTTGTTTAAATCAAAATTTTCCTGTGCATTAATTTCATGTAAACGGTTTAAAAAGCACTTTAAATAAAGTATTAATACGCAATGGGTATTATTTTTTGATTGCCGTTGGATCAGACAATGAAGTAATTTCTGTACAGAACCAAAGATTGGTTAATTGTAATATTTTTTCTTTGTTTTTGCCAATTATCTTTTACTACGTCAATCCACCTCTATAGGAATAACTTAAATTCATGGCCTAAATTATGCTTTTGTCCAAAACGAGTGCAATAAAAACAAACAAAAGTTTTTGCAGTTCCAGACAAGCTAATCTCTGGTGGACTTTTCTCCTTTGAGAGAAGTTTTGTTAAAACGGAAACAGGAATTATTTTGATTGCAGAATCTTTTGTAAAAAGTGCAGGATTTTGAGGTGGTCATTATAGTATGGTTGAATGCGCAGAAAACTCACCCGAGTATTATCTTTTATATTAGAGAGCGTTCATTGATTTGAAAGGCACAACAATCTTCTTGAACTCAAGGGTTCATAAACACTGTTGGTATCATACTCCTTTTAAAAAAGAATTTTTATAACCGATTTTTGAATCAAATTATGAATACCCAATTACGAACAAGAAAATACGTTTATTCGGGTATATCTGCACTACTTGGTCAAATGTAGAGTTATTAGATGACGTTTTTTTTTGTACTTTCCCAAAGCTACACTCTTCGAGAATACATTTGTTCTAGTTTTCTTTTACAACTTTATCTGCAGCTTTTTTTTTTGCCTTAGGATTCTGAATAATACTTTTAAAAACTGGACATGGCCTTTTTAATTAAGAATGTCTGAATGTTAAACAATTAAAAGTGGTTAAATTTCTATTTGAAAAACGGAAAATTGTTAACTACACATCTAACTAACTTAACTGTCTTTTCACTAATAACTATTTTGTTAATAATTTTCACCAGCATTTACGCTTACTCCGCCGTTCCACGGCTTTTAACCAAAAAACCTGGTTTTAAAAAACTAGATTACCTGAAGTTGGCATCAAGTAGTTAAATGATGATTAGTAACAATCTTGGCTCATTACTTACGTACATACATGAAGTATTTACATATTTAATTAAACTACAAAAAAAAGTTATTTTATTTCTAATCATTAGAAGAATAAATATGACAATATCTATAGAAGGATGAATAAGAGATTTATTGATGTAAAGAATGAAAGAGTTATAATATGATAAAGGTAAAGACATAGCAACCTAACAGATAAGCATACTTTGATTCTTAAAATCTGTTCCACAATACCAAAAATATTGGAATAGAATTAAAAAGAAAGATAGTTAAGCATAATTAAGATAATTAAGACATAATAGTAGTTAAGTCATTTATTTTTCAATGCACAATTTTCCAACACCTCATATATACAGCTTCATATATTGGTTCAACGTATGTAAAACCATACCAAACGTCGACTGTTTTTTCTGATTCAAATCTAACGCTGATCCAATGTCATTTTTTTAGCAATGATATCAATAAAAGGTTCATATTGTCTTAACTAAAAACAGCTTGCACAGGTACAATGATCCAACGTATGTAAAACCATCGCAAAACTTTATTGTTTTTACGACCAAAATCCAAATTTGATTCAAAGTACATAAATCAACGTTGATTGAATATATAACTCAACATTGATTCAATGTACATGAATCAACATTGATACAATGTATACAACCCAACGTTGCTAGTGCAAAATTATATAACTTAAAAATTTTTTGTAAGTACTGAAATATCAATCCACAAGATAAATAAGCAAGTAAAATGTCTATAAAGTTTAATGAAATTATTATATGAAATTATTAAAATGTTATGTTTAGCTATAGCCATTTTTATCAAATAAAGTAATGTAATATTATTACAGTAATGTAATACAGTATATTTAATACAGTAATTAATTTTAACTGAACAATTGTATTATTGCAGATTTTAACATATAATGCAATATCTGTCCGCTATCTCCATGCTTTCCTTCTAACTCAATTTCTTCTAGCTTTCACTCTGCTATCCTTTGTTATTTTTAAACTCACTTACTCTTGGTCGGTCGAAGTGGGTTATGATGCTCTTTAGTGAGTTGAACTCATCTTCGCGGCACTTGGTATGTGACCTTTATATGGAAATTAGCCGAAGGAGGATAAACCATGTTACCACCATTTATCATGTATCTGAAATACATTAATTCGTTTAACCAGTTAATTGTATTAAATGTACACTTTAAAATCCAGTGCAATATCTATCCGCTTTTTATATCTTTCTTACACGTCACAACTTTTTATATCTTTCTAACACGTCACAACTTTTTATATCTTTCTAACACGTCACAACTTTTTATATCTTTCTAACACGTCACAACTTTTTATATCTTTCTAACACGTCACAACTTTTTATATCTTTCTAACACGTCACAACTTTTTATATCTTTCTAACACGTCACAACTTTTTATATCTTTTTAACACGTCACAACTTTTTATATCTTTCTAACACGTCACAACTTTTTATATCTTTCTAACACGTCACAACTTTTTATATCTTTCTAACACGTCTTGTTATGACTTTTACTCTACTATACTTTATTTTCTTTAACTCACTTAATCTTGGTCCGTCGAAGCAGGTTATGATGATCATTAGTGAGCTAAACTATGTGAGATCTGATATGTAGCCTCTATATGGCCTCTATATATCGGAGAAGGATAAATCACAATACAACCGCTATTTATATATATCTGTATAAAAATATAAAGCATAAAACACTTTCACAGCGTCAAAACCAACGAATCTAATGACAAATCAAGTAAGTAATCTGATGACAAATCAAGTAAACTGAATTTTATGAACAGCGTTGCTGTTCATAAAATTCAGTTTACTTGATTCTTTGGACAACAAAACTTGTTCTTTGGACGACAAAATGTATGCGTTAAGTCAGAAAAATTAAACATTGCTTTGATAACTGAAACGTGCTTTACAGAAACTTTTATAGCTGCAGTAGATAACTACCAAATATATAGAAAAGACAGAAAAAGTGAGGAGATGGAGAGGGTATTTATATCAGAACAAATATAATTGCGTATGAAATAGACGAATTCATCATAAGCAATACAGAAATTAAACAAATATGGTTTAGTTTAAAAGTCGATGAAGTTGAAATTTTAATTGGGTACATTTATAGACCACCTAATTCTGATGTAATCATAAATTGTAAAATTAATCATATTATTTATAATGCAAATGAAATGGTCTTAAATGATATTTACGATAACATTTTGTTAGAAGAAAATTTCTACTATTCTAATATTAATTGGTTAAACGGGGCAATTTGGCTAGCAAAGCCTGATCATTCCGCAAAAGAGTTTATAAAAATATTAATGATTGTTTTTTCACCAGCTTGTTGACAAACCATCATTTTATCGGAGCTCTATAAATGAAACAAACATTCTGCATATACCTGTTACAAATGACGAAACTAAAATTTTAGATATAAATATGAAACCTCATTTAGGCAAAAATAAAGCAAGGGTATCTTATATTAATGTGGTATTACGACATTAACAAATTAATTAGAGTTTTGATAAAAGAAAATGTAATTATTCAAGAGGAGATTATAGTTCCATCAACAGGTTTATTGAAGATAAAAATTAGAGTAGCTTGTTTTTAGAATGTTTTAAAGTCTTCTCAAAAATATACAATGATGGCTGTTTCAAAATTATTAGAAAAAGAAAGGTAGTAGGCCTTATTCATGATATGTGGTTTAATAGCAAAGTCAAACGATTGGTTAAAGAAAAAAATTTTAGATGGCAAAAACATATAGCCAGTGGCAAAAAATTGAGATTTTCCATGATTATAAAAATTTATAAACACTTTCATGAAAAAAAAATGAATAGAGTGGTGGTGTAGTTTAAAACAAAAATAGCATCTAATTGCAAAAATAATCTAAAGTCATTCTATTCTTATGTAAACAACAAATATAAGCCACAAGATTTTGTTAAAGTATTAAAAAATAATCAGAACAAATTAGCCTCAAATCTCAGAAAGATATGCAAAGTATTAAGAAACCAATTTTGTTAATCGTTTGTTGAGGACGATAGTTCAAAAAATTATAATTTGTTTGAAAAGACAAACTCTAAACAAATATTTGATCCGTTTACCGTATTCTCCTATAAAAATGTTATAAAAAAGATTTTCTTACAAGCTATCTAAATCTAAGGATAATTAAAGATAATATTTACTTTGGTTTTGCCAAATCATTTGATAAGGTTTCCTATAAAAAATTATTTTCAAATTAGGCAAATATGGGATAGTAATCAATTAATAAAATGTTTTCGTGCTTTTCTGACCAATAGAAAACGAAGAGTCACATTAGAAGATTTTACATCAAATTGGATACAGATAGCTAGCGGAGTATCTCAAGGCTCAGTGCTGGGCCCATACTATTTGTTCTATACATTAATGATATGCTGGATAATATTACATGCCACTGCAAACTGTTTGCATACGACACAAAGATATTAGCTGCTGTTTCTAATAAAACAGACCATTTAAATTTACAACATGATTTCAACAAGGAAAAATGTAATGTAATGAATTTTGGTCAAAATAACCAGAATTTTAGCTACGAACTAAATAAACATAAAATGGAAATAACTGCAAATGAAAAAAGACTCGGATGCATTGTTCACAAAAGACCTTAAATGAAAGGAACATATTGCAACTGTAACTTATAAAGCAAATCGTTTTTTAAGATTAATAAGAAAAACCTTCGAAAGTAATAACAGAATTGTAATAAGACAATTGTATCTATGATTAGTAAGACCTCACTTGGAATATGCAGTGCCTGTCTGGTGTCCGTACTTAAAAGGTGACATTAAAACTGTAGAAATCATACAAAGAAGAGCGACAAAAATTATAAAATGTAAAGAAATTACAGCAATTAAGACCGGCTAAAAAGATTAGGAATTATGTCTTTAGAAACACGAAGAGTAAGCGGTGACTTAATCTATCAATATAAAATCCACAAGAAATTCGAAACTATCAATTGCATAAACTCTTTAAATACCAACCAACTACATTTAAGGAATCAGCACTCCATCACAAAGCAGATCATAAACGTGGCCAAAAAATAAACAATTTATAAAAAAATAATTTTATTTATTTTTTATTAAAACTTTATACTATCTTATCTTATTATAACTTTATCTTATCAAAAAAAAAATTCCACAACATGATCGAAAAGTATTTCCTGAAAGTTTATTTAGTAATTAAGAGTGAAAGAGTAAACACTGTGATAACTCTTTTTTTTTAGTTATTTAGGTCCTCCTAGAAATCTTAAGGGTTTTACAACAAAACACCAAGTAATAGCATTAAAACAGGAAGTTCACGCATCCTTTTTTACCAATGATGCATGTATAGCCAGAACTGGCTTCAAATCACGGACATCCAGGTCTAAAGTTAGAACTCTAACCACTACACCACAGCAAATAACAATTTCATTATATCCTTTATCTAAATTCTATCCTGTTTTACTCTGTAAAAAACCTTTTAGTACTAAAAAAATGATTAAGAATGGTTCTTTAAAATCTTGAAAAATTTCATAAGAAAAATTATTATAATTATAATAACTTTTTAAGAAATTATATTAAAAAAAAATAAAAAAGTTTCTTAAAAAGCACAATCCATTTCTTTTGTTACCTGACGTCAATTTTAAATATGTTGGCTGGTGAGCTGAGGGACATATTAAAAACATGACTTGGTAGGTGGTTTTACTTAAAATAGTAACTTTTGGTGTGGCGTAACTATGCAATAACGCCTAAAGTTAAACTAATCAACTTTCTTTTTTGAACTTGTTTTAACATAAAATTATAAAAATAACATGACAAGACATGTCCTAACTTGACTTGTGTAAAGCAAACATCGCCATTAAAATTGGTTTCGTTAAAGCCAGATGCATATGTACTACTTTCATTTTACAAGTTTAAGAGACTTATACTTAAAGATTTAAAAAGTTTCCACCTTCTTTTTAAATAAATTATTAAAAACTCAAGCGATGAAACAACCAAAAACAAAACAAGAAACATACAAACCTACTGCTACTATAACATTAAACCACTGCGGAGTTAAACAATTTCTTTATTTGATCATTTCGTTTCAAAACTAGTCACCTGACCACAATGAAAACATCAGCTGAAACATTTTTTTTTTAAATATAACAAGTTTGTAAAGTACAACATGCCAATATTTATCGTTTTTTTGAAATTTATTTATAGCATATACCTCAAATTAGAAAATTAATGTACTGATTTCTATTATATATATATTTTTTGATGCACATTTAAAAAAAATAGTTTATTGACAAAAAAAAACTATAAATGATTTTTTTTCCCCTCAATTTTAACTTATACGTTATTTTAGATTTTCTTTAAATGGTTAATAAAATATATATAGTGTTATGTAACAAAATTGAATTATGAGATCCTAAATAATTTATTAGTGGTTTCAAAAGAGTAACTAGAAATATGGTTATAGATACAAATTTTATAATTAAGCATAAAAAATACAAAAAAAATAAACAACAAGAAGACAAAATTATATTGAAAATTATAGTTGCTCGAAAAATGATTGAAAAATTACCAGAAAAGTTTCACTTTACGTGGAAAAAGGTTGCTGTTTGGTTGATAATTTTAATGGTATACACTTTTATTGGAACTTTTATTTTTGTTTACCTTGAAGAATGTAGAGTCAATCCCGAAACGAAGACATTACAAAATAAAAAGTTTAAAAATGAAACTATAAACTCAATCAAGTTATGTGCAGAAATCAAAGAAATAGTTAATTTTAAAAACGCCACTGAATACCGTGTTTATTTGGTTAATTATCCTTTTTTAAATAACCTTTGCGCTCAAACGGAAGAGCATTATAAATCAAACGAAACACATAAAGTAGAGGAAATATTTTTAAAACATAAGTGCAATATTTTGAATTCAACTTTGATATCGAAGTGGAGCGCGTTTTGTTTGGTTTCTATATTAACGATTGGATATGGTGATGTTGTCCCAAAAACAACACCTGGGAAAATTCTGACAATAGTTTACATTTTGATAGGAATCCCTTTAGCACTGTGTTTTATATCAAATTTGTCTGATAATTTGCTTTCTTTGCACTTTTTAGCTGTAGATTGCATAGAAAAAAAATTGTTTCATAAAACGAAACCAACTTATTTCTATTTGAAAGCGTTTACGTTAAATATTGTGATTTTAGTTGTGTGTGTTGCTTTAATGGTATTTCTTCTATGCATGCACGACAGTTCTTTATCAACCTTCGATTCGTTTTATTTTGTCATAGTAACAATGACGACGGTTGGTTATGGTAAGTTTACTTTAAATTTTATTCGTAAATAGATAATAATTCAATCTGTTGTTGCAATGATATATATTAAATATAGATAATATATTTATATATATATATATATGTATATATATATATATATATATATATATATATATATATATATATATATATATATATATATATATATATATATATATATATCATTGCGTTTTTGTAATATATGAAATAAGAAAAAACTCAGTAACCAATGTTATTTTACCATACTGTTACGCTGTTATATCATTAGTAATTGGCAACACTATTTTTTGCCTTTTTTATTTGATGTAATATCGCAAATACAGATTAAACCACCAGTGATGGATCCAGCATTTTATTGTGTTTGAGATAACTAACTTCCATACATGGAGCAAACTCCAAACATTTGTATCTTTATTCTTATGTCAAATAATAATGCTTTGCAAAAAATTGCAATGATTGGAGGCTGAAAACAAAAAAGCCCTAAAATTTTATAACCACACCCCAAACGTGAGGACAACAAGTTGATAAAATATTTTTCGTACTATTCTCAACTAGATTTATATCAATCAATAAATTTTAAGTTTCATTGTATTATCTCTCAGCGTTCAAAAAATATGACCATATGAAGTTTAAACCCCCCTCAATTTGAGGAGTTACAAATTTTTGAACGCTGAGAGATAATACAGTAAACTTCTGGTTATTTGAACCTCCTAGGGGAACTAGAGTTTACTTCAAATAAACGAAGGTTCGAATAACTGAAAATCTTCTTTAAAGTGACCTATTCCAAGTTACTATCAAATTTTAACAGAAGTAGAGAGTAAAAATGAAGAATAAGATGTTTAAGTTTTTACTTTCTAAAAAACAAATTTAAAATAAATAAAATCTTTACAATTTATCAAAATAATTTAACAACGTAATCATGCTTTCCAAAACTTTTATCTCTTAGCTCCAAGTTAACTGATTTCTAATGATTATGTCATCTTAATCCTTAATTCAATAAGTTAAAGTGTTTTTAGGAACACTAAACTTTTCGGCTAAATTCTTTTTAGTTTGATCTTTTTCTAATGCTTAAAAGATGTTTATCTTTGATTGATAATTTGACACTTTAGCTCAATTTTTACTATAAAATTTGCGTGAAAGAAAGAGAGTTAATTAAAATAGGGTGGTCGATCGCACACTACGACCCCAACGGTACGGGCATGGTACTGCCTTCTTTCGCGTAGACACCATATTAAAATTTTCATTGCACCAAGTTTAATATGCTCAATTTTTTTGATAACGTTGTTTTTTTTTTACATATATATTAACGTTGTTTTTTTTTACATATATATATTTTTTACATATATATTTTTTTTACATATATATTATTTTTTTACATATATATTTTTTACATATCGATTAAGTTATATTTCGAAATGCAATGCAATGGTATCTTGAGTCGAAGAAAAACTTCGAATAACTGACGAGGTGTTTGACAACGGGAGCAAAAAATTACTTCAAATAAAAAAAATTTCGAATAACTGCTGGTTTGAATAACTGGATGGATATTTGCATGAGTTTGTTAAGGAAAATTCACGGGTAATGAAAATTGCTTCGAATAAGTAGGAAACTCGAATAGGTGCCAGTTCGAACAACCGCTTATGCTGTACTATAAAACTTAAAATTTATCGATGAATATAAGTCTAGTCAAGAATAGTACAAAAAATATTTTATCAACTTGTTGCCCTCACGTTTGGGGTGGGGCCAGGGCCGGTTTAACCACTAGGCGAGCTAGGTGGCCGCCTAGGGCGGCAAGTTTTTGAGAGCGGCACTAAAACTAGCTGCATAAAAAAAAAATGTATCAAAAACATTGCCAAAATCACTTTTAAGTCTATTTTGAATTAAATTTAAAAGATTTGAAAAAGTAAAACAAAATCGTCAAATAAAACAAAAGTCAAATCGCGTCAAATAAAACAAACGAATAAACTTTCATACTTTCGTTTTATTTGACGTGATTTTTATTTTATACTTTTTATGCAGAATGAAATTTTGTAGTAATTAATACAGTGCAAACCCAGCCAACATTGACATACGGGTACTGTATGGGGCCAATACGGGTCGTCAACTGGGTCCCGTATGGGAAGACCAACGGTATCCCGCCGGATCTTGGCCGCGGCTAAATATGATTAAGATATATTGATTAAGATATTGCTTGAATATGATTAAGATATTGCTAGAAACATTGAACTGACGGAACTTGTTTCTACATCTGCAAAAATAAAAGCGCAAAAAGTGAAATTTTTTATTAATATATTATAAAGTTACACGAATATACGTTTATTTATGATTATGCATATATTCATCTGAATGAAAATACAAATGTGAAAGTAAGTTGAAGGAGGAAGAGGGGGTGGAGGGGGCGCAAGGTGTCAGATTCGCCTAGGGCGCAAAATACTCCGGCGCCAGCCCTGGGTGGGGGTATGAAATTTAGGGCTTCTTTGTTCCCAGCCTTCGATCATCGTAATTTTTTTTTGCAAAGCATCATTATTTGACATTAGTATAAACATACAAATGTTTGGAGTGTGCCTTATGTCTGAAAGTTAGCTCAAATACCAAAAAATGCTGGATCCGTAAACTACTGCGATAAGGTTGATACAAATAAATTTTTGCTTAGATATTTAAATCACCATTTAAAAAGTGTAACTTTTGTGTGATGCATGGTTACAGGACAACATTAATATGAATTTGATTAAAGAGACCGATTGTAACTCAAATTATTCTTTAAAAAAAAGCTTGATTTCATTAAGTCATAAAGTATATTATAAAGTCAAATTTAGTCGATATTTGACAATAACGAGTAAACTTAAAGAAACTACAATATTTAAAAGATACTTGTTATTGATTTGATTTAAAATATTTTATCGACGACTATTTTATCTTATTCTCATGCAATATTTTTATGTAACAAAAACCTAAAATAGCTCTAAGAATAGCAAACGTTCAAAAAAATTTAAATAATGTTTCAAAAAAAGTACGTATTGTAGAAATTAATATTAAATGTCCCTAAACGGTTGTCCCAATCACAAACAACTTTATTCAAAGTGTTGGGATAATCAGCAACCGATCTGTTGTATTAAGAAATTAGATAAACACTTTTAGCTGTTTTGGACTAACTTCCGCTACCACATTCATATTCGTTTTCATTGTTTGTTGAGCCGTCTTAACATCATCCAACAAAACGGTGTCGTCTTATAGCATTTCCTCATCTGGTTGACGTGGATTGACAATACCTTGAGTTTTATTTATACAAAATATCAGTTCAAGTTAATATTTGCGTTTGCATTTAATATAGAAGCTCCATTGAAGATCAATTATAAATAAGATCTTTATTATAAATAAAAAAAATTATACAAATATAAAAATATTACAATTTTAGTATCGTTCAAAATAAATCCAGAGTTCTAGGGTTTGAAGCGAGCTCTGGGCATGTTTTGTGCCAACGGTAAGAAAAGGAGGCATGAACTTCCTAGTTAAATGCTCTTCCACCGTGCTCAGTGACAGTGACAAGACCGTAGATGAGTTCTTCGGACAACTAAAACAAACAAGCAAACAAAAAACAATAAACAAAAAAGCGATAAAAGAAATAAATGTGGATTCTTTTTTTTGTTAGTATTTTTTTGTTTTAATTTGACCTTCTTCTTATGTACTGAATAGCGTATATAACTTGACCTTATTCTTATGTACTATATAACTTTAAATGTAAAAAAATAAGTTGTAGTTGAGCTCCAGAACATGTCAGTGACCATACACTGCAAATTCAAAAGTCTTTGTCATTGTCTTAGTTAATTTTACATTTTATTCTTCTTGGGGTACCTCCAATAAGCTATAAAAACTGGCTATTTAGCAAATATGATAATAACCAAAATGGTATACCGTACTTTAAAATGGTATATAGAAACTATTATACGAAACAGCAAACCCGATTCTGGCTTGTCTGATCTGATTGTTTTGGAACAATGTTAGCTCCAAGCTAAATACTGCTTTGAAATCTGTATTATCTACAGCTAAAAGCTGACATACCAGTGACAATAAAGCGCAGCCTTGACTTTCTGGGATTTAGGCAAAGCATTGGCTACTCAAATAAAAATAACTTTCTATATATGATAGAGTGCTTTCTAACTGACATTCTAATCTAAAAGAACATGCTCTAAAAAAAGCTGAGTCCTCAAAGGACTGCAAGTACATAATCTCTCAAATAAATTCTAAAATGAGTTTTGCATAATGTTCTGATCTTGTTAACAAGCTTGTTTTAGAAAGTTTGTTTTTTCTTTAGAGTTTATGCAATAGTTGCAGACTCCAACTACAGATTCATCTCATATTGAGAAAACAGCATTTATTTTACGTTCTTCATAAATTAAAGTTTGAAATGGTGGAACGGTTTTTAAAATTTGAAAATACAAGAGGCAAAAAAGTTTTTAAAATTTTTCAAATCATCACTAAAACATTGAAAAGTAATGTTATTTGCTCGCTGATTGTAGAGTGCAAAATTATGAAGTGACAAACATGTCATACAAATACAAGGGAGCAATAGCTATAAATAACAGTGTTATACTGCCGTGTTTTCTTCTTGTGGTTGTCACTCACTTGTTTTATGTGGTAATAATGCTGTTGAATGCATTTCAAAAGCTAGAACTTAATTCAGAACTATTCAAACAATAGTTATCTGCTTCACATCAATTTTGCGCTTTAAAGCTAAAAAGTTGACAATTCCGCGCTTTTAAGTCATACCACTGATTTACATCAGTGATGAGTCTTTAAAGCGCGGTATTGTCTGGTACGGAAGAGAAGCTTAATATTCCGTTTTGTGTTTACATCTTCCAATCTTCCCTGAAATTTCTTAGAAATTTTAGGGAAGATTGGAAACTTGCTGATTCTGTCACTACTACAACTAATTCTATTTCAGCTGGTTCTGCATCTATTTGGAAATCTTAAATTTTTAGAAAATGTATATAACCTATAATGTTTAATAAAGGTCTCATTCTATAAATAACAATAAAGTTCTACAGAAATTTAACATGAAATTACAAGAAATTACATGACATAGTAGGAATTGGTACTCCAATCTGTTGAGTAACTTAACTTATATAGAAATGTTCTAAATACAATTCAATTTGTGTTATCGTATTTATAATATTTGCATCCCATGTACAAGGTACCGGTGCGTGATACCGTAGATGCACAGAAATCCTATAAACAATTGAATGTACAAATGTTTAAAGTTTATGACCTATTTTACTTGAAATGAGTTATAATGTGAGCAATACAGCTACAAATACAGCATATTTGAAACTTGAAAGTAAAATTATGGAACCCTTAAAAACATGCAATTAGATTATCGATGTTACAACAGTATTTAAAAAAAATTTTTTGTATGTGTGCGTGTGTGTGTTTTTATATATGTGTGTGTGTTTGTTTGTTTGTGTGTGTGTGTTTGTGCGTGGGTGAGTGTGTGTATATTTTGTTATACAAATATAAGGAACATATAACATTTCATTTTGATTACTTTTGTTTTGTTTTTAGGTGATTTCAGCTATAACTCGAATTACTTAGGAAGCATATCTATGTTTTGTATCTCCATGGTTGAAATAGCAGTCTTCTTGATCTTGTTGTCAATGTTTGGAAGTATATTTAATCTTCTCTCCAATATGGATGAAAAAAAAAAGTTTATATGCAGTAAGAACTTAAAGGAAAGCCAAACTATAGAATACAATTGCCCATTTTTACTAAAAATTACTGAATGATAGCAAATTAACCTTACGCAATTTCCCGCCTTTGACAATTTGAAAGTAAAATTACCGTTAAAGTTTTTATATTTAAGTAAATGGTTAAAAATTTTACATGTTATTTTTTAAAAAGTAGGTAAATAGAGTAAAACTCCTGCTCGAAGCACATTGATGAAAAAGTTTATTTGGTTCAAGTAAAAAATATTTGTTTTAATTTTAGTTGAATAAATAATTTAAACTTGATAACCAAATTTAAACTTGATATCCAAATTTAAACTTGATAACCAAATATAAACTTGATAACCAAATCAATGACCGATGAATAATTGGAAGTTAAAATATAATTTAAATGATTTTTTTCATGTTGATAAATTTTTTTATAAAGTCTAACCTTATTAGGGTACTAAAAAAAAGCCTCCAGTTTTGTTTAAACATTTTATTTAAAATAAATGCATTTGCTCTGAAGTTGCTGTTGTCTGAAGAACGAGCTTTTAATTTTTTTTTTTAAACGAAAATTGTAGGATGTGTTTAATATGCACTACATCTTACTATTTACGTTTAATATTTACGACAACTTACTGTTTAAATAGTAAGTTGTCATGAATATTAAACGTGAATAGTAAGATACGGCGAAAATCAAGCACCAGTAGTTAAATATGATATATATTAAACTTCGATAGTAAAATCAAAGTAGTATAATAGACTAGTTGGCAGGAGAACGAAGCCGAACCTTGTTTAAAATTGTGGCACAGCCTTAGTAGCATAAATTTTCTAGCGGCAAGATAAATTGGTGCTTTGAGAAAATGCGTTTAAAAAGGAAAAACTTTAAATGGGTACTTGATTCATGGGTGATTAAAACGATGATTTATCTTCGTTTATAAATTGAAGCTAACTAAGATATACCACTCTCCCCAAACCATGTGAATCAATTGCACCTCCGCCAGGAGATTATCATACCTCTCCAGAATTATATTTTGTGTAGTATTTTTGCCGAAGTTAAAAACAAATATACGACAAAAAAATAAATAACTTTTCTTTTTTTAAGCAAGCAGTCGGCAGTTTTAAGGAGCCTTTTTATGGCTAGTATTATTTCTAATATTATAGATTTTTTTTTTTTTTTTTTTTTTGCTTTCTTATAACATTACAATTTTACACAAATATATGGAAAGTAAATAAAGTAAATTTACAATTGAAGATTTATTTCGAAATAAACATAGAAATTAGTTAACACGCGTCGATAAAAAGTTACTTAAGCTCGTACAAAATTGTTTCTTATTAATAAAAATAGTATTTGAAGTTTTTATTAAATAGCTTAAAATATTATAAGCTTCATTCTAAAATCGTTTATCTTTGGTTTTTTTATTTTAATTTTCTTTTCAGTTTATCACGATTGTCTTGTTAAAAATTTTCAGGAAAATTTATTTGTTATTAGTATTTTGCTACAATATTCAAAATACAAATGTATAATAATCAGTGACGGATCCAGGGAGGGGGAGGGGGAGGGGATGGGGGCTTGCATCCCCTCTCCCCCCAACCAGAATCTGAAAGTCCTAAAATTATCTTTGAAATTGAGGACATTTTTTTAAAGGAGACGCAAATATGGCACAAAATACAAAAATATTTCACTATCTTCCCTCCTCCCACCAGAAATTCCTGGATCCATCACTGATAATAATAAAAAAATTTGTATATATAATGACTATTAAAAAATAAAAGAACAACAAGACACTACGGCTTGTCGTCGAGTACCGCTAAAAATTGATCGTGTTAAAACTTAAAAGATATTTACAAGATAAAAAACAAGCTAACGAAGTAAAAAACTTAAAATATTCCGTTATAAATACATGATGCGTTATACCTACTATATATGTAGATTACAGTTGTTAATGGTAGCTATATAATTTTTATAAATTCATGTTTAAATAGAGGGTAAAAAGGAAGATCACTAAAAAATATCAGAAGTATATTGTTAAATCTTCGATTGTAAAAATGAGTTCTTTAAGCTTTCGAAAAGTAATTTAAAATTAGTTTTTCGTTTAAAAGAAAAGTAGACAAAAGAAAATTAAAATTTTTTAAAACTGCTTTATTCCATAAGAATAATTAATACAAAATTTAAAAAGATTTTTTGAAAAATGGGCTGCCTAATAAAATTATCATTGCGTAAAATGTATTTATTCTATCTTTTGATGAATACAAAATATTTAAAGAAACTGGGGATGAATTGGTTTTACATTTAAACATAAAACAAAGAATATTAGGCTCATATATATTAATAACTTTCATTTCAAATAATAGAGGCTTGGCATAAGTATAACGGTCTTTAAAATATATAAGACGTGCTACATGTTTCTGCTGACAATAAAGAGGTTTATATTTATTTTTATTAGCACTACCACAAGCAATGTTTGCATAGTTTATATTACAATGAATAAATGAGTGATATAATTGTACCAAAGACTTTTATTTAAAACATTTCTAGCTTTTAACAATATATCTACACTTTTTAAAATTTTACTTGATAAGTTTTTAAAGTGATTTTTCCAGGTAAGATTTTCATCAATACAAACACCTAGAAAGTTGGTCACTGTTACATTTTTAATTTGTAAATTGTCAATAACAAGTTGAGGCATTTTAATTGGCAGTTTATGTTTTTTTTATTAGAGGATACAAAAGAATCCATTTAGTATTATCAATGTTAAGAGATAATTTGTTAGTCTTAAACCAGTCAGATATTTTGATTAACATAATGTTCGATGTTCACGTAATGAAATAGAGTAGAAATGCTTTTGTGTGACATAGATAAATTAGTGTCATCAGCACACAAAACTATTATTAAATCCGAGGCTTTGTATAGATCTTTGATTTAAATAAGGAAAAGAAGAGGTCCTAATATGGATTCTTGAGGAAATCCACATGTAATATTTAACAAATTTGATGAAAATGTTTCATCGGCGTAAACATATTGTTTACGATTAGTTAAATAACTTTTCAACCATTTTAAAACATTGCCTGTTATGCCATATTATTTTAATTTTTTAGCAAGTTTTTTGATCAACTATATCAAACGCTTTCACTAAATCAATAAATATTCTCAATATGAATTTAGAATTGTTAAATGAGTCTCATATACTTCTTGTAAGCTGAATAATAGCATGCTCTGTTGAATTATTTTTTTTGAATCCATATCGCATGTTATATAACAATTTGTTTGCTAAAAGGTGATTGTATATTCTGTTGTACAAAATTCTTTCTAAAATTTAAAAAAAAACAGCGAGGATGGAAATTGGACGATAGCGTTTTACATGAATTTTTTCTCCTTCTTTAAATATAGGAATAATTTTTGCTATTTTTAAATCATCAGGAAAAGCTCCCTGATTAATAGAGCATTTAAAAATTTGGAAAAGTATGTCTTTTAAAGCTTATAATAATATTCCCATTGATATCATCAGGACCAACTGCTTTATTTGACTATAACAATTTAAAACCACTTTCCAACTCTTCAAAAAACAAATCAAAAAAATTTAGATACGAGTTTAGAGGGTTATATGTTACCTTTATTAATTTTTTAGGGTTTGGAATTTTTCGGTTAGGTTTGGTCCAACAGATGCAAAATATTTATTAAATCGAAAGCAATTGTTTTTTGATCAGAAAAAAGATTATAATCTACTTTAATAACTGAGGGCAAAGATTGCGACATTTTTTTAGTGTTACCAGTAATTTCGTTTATTAGTTACCAAGAGCGTTTTGAGTTTAATTTGTATTTTTCAAGTAAATCAGTGTAGTATATATATATATATATATATATATATATATATATATATATATATATATATATATATATATATATATATATATATATATATATATATATATATATATATATATTTATATTTTTTTTTTATTTTTTTATTTTTTTCTTAGGCGTTCAAACAATCTTACGTAGCTTTGATAAATGGTCAGTTGTTTTATAAATCTCAGTTGCTTGTTATTTTAAATATTTAATATAAAACTTTTGTTTAATTTTAGAAGATTTTAAAATACCCTTAGTAATCCATCGATGGATTACGACTTATCGTAATTTAATTTTTTATGTTTATAATTTACTTATTTTTTGGGAAAACAAATGTCATAAATTTCATAAAAAATTAAAAAAAAGGATTTGTATATTAAATTAATGTCTTCAGAAAAGTTAATGATATCCAAATTAACTAAAGATGGTTAATATTTAAAAGATTCTAGGTTTTTATTATGAAAAATTTGTTTTTTAAATGATTTTTTTTTGTTATGTAAAATTTTTGCATAAATATCTATTGAAAAGAAAATAGGGAATTGATCAGATATGTAGCTTTTAATAATGCCTTTTTTTAAGCGAGTTATAAAAAATATCGTTTGTTATTAATGTTATCAATTAAGGAAGTTGTTGTTTGAGTAATTCTAGTTGGTTTGTTTATTGTAGTAACTTTTTCAAATAGCCTATTATAAAACCCATTAATGTCTTTTTTGACGTGATACTCGAAACAATTTAAATTTAGTTTACCTAATATGTAAAGTAATTTCTTTTCGTGGTTGCTTTTATTTATAACATCATCATGTAAAAATGTACTAAAAGTTTTAATTTCGTCAGTAGGTGGGGGATAACAACTGCTAATCACAATGCTTTTAGTTTTATTTACTTCAGGAACTATATAACCATTGTAATCAAAAATTGCATTATTGAGTAGATTGAGTCTATTTTTTTTAATAAGTGATTTTCATAAAAATAACTTAAATCGTCGTAAAAGGAATATTTGCTTTGGCTTTTTTTATTTTCAACATCATATGATGAATATTTACGATTGATGAATATGTGTTTTGTAAAAGTTCTTCTTTGTCTCTTGCGTGTCTTTGTCACTTTGACAATTATAGCCTTTTTTAGGCAATTAGTTTAGTTATAAAGATCATTCTAGTCATTTACGTGAACGTACATAGATTACATTAAATGTACATAAAAACATTCGTATGAACACAAGTATTCACATAGACATATACACATAAAACACATTCATACATATATTTTACAAAGTATGTTTCATCAAACTATTTATAACATATTTCAATAAAAAATTTCCAGAGTTTGTACATAACACAGTATATGTTTACAATAAAATATAAATTTAACAATAAAGTATTATACGGAATAAAATAAGTTTCAAAGAAAACTTAAAACAAAAATTTTAAAAATCAAAGGTATTTCATCTATTGAATTCATATTATTTTTTAGTTTTTGTTTAAAGAAGGGATGACTAAATTTATTAAAAAATATCAAAATTTTTTGAAATTATTTTGTTACACAGAAAATCTCCACAAAACGAAATGCAAAACTCTCCAAATTTTGGTAAGATAAAATCTAGTATGGTTAGCAGGTTGTCAAATAGCTTTATCATTTCTTAAGATGTATTTCTTTTTTTCTTTTAAAATAATTGAATTTTGAAAGGGTTCAGGAGATAAACTGCATTTTTACTATTATACATAAAACAAAGAACATTGAAAATATTTAGCTCGTATATACTAAAAACATTCATGTCAATTAGGAGAGACTTGACAAGTAAAAAGAACCTAAAAATTATTAAGGCAAGTAACATGTTTTTATTGACAAATAAAGGTTTAAGTTTACTTTTGTTTGTACTACCTCACGCAACATTTGCATAGTTAAGTTGGCAGTGGATAAATAAATTATAAAGTTGAGGTAACGTGCATTATAAAATATTGCAATACTTTTAGATATTTTATTGCCGAAGTTTTTAATGTGCTTTTTCCATAAAAGATTTTCATCAAGATAAACGCCTAAAAATTTTTTGAGCTAACTTTTTTTTAGAATAATGCCAATAAAAAGACAATGCATGTCATTTAGTAGTAAGTTTTTTTTTTTAAATGAGGATGGAAAAAAATTTATTTGGTTTTATCAATATTGAGAGTTTACTTGTCTTGAACCAATCAGAGATTTTAATTATTTCATTGTTCATGTTTTCAAATAGAGATTTCATGTTATTATGGGATAAAAACAGATTAGTGTCATCTGCAAACATTATCGTCATTAAGCTTGGTGCTTTATAAAGATTATTGATGTAAATTAGAATTAGTAAGGGTACTAATATTGATCCCTGGGATACTTCAGATGTTATATTAAGTAAATTTTTTTTGCCACTTTGAATCAATGTTGACAAATTGCTTGCAATTACTTAGATGATGTGTAATCTATTCTAAAAGATTAACACCCAGTAAACATTAAACAGTTAGTTGGCCCGATCCTAATAACCAACTATTAGCTATAGTTTGGCCGACAGTCGGCTATTTAGTTGGTACCGTGAAAAAAACGTAACGCTTTTACCAACACTTAGCCAACTGTTTTATAAACTGTTGGTACCATTAACAGCCCAACAGTAATAAAACAGTTGGTACCATTACCGGCCCAACTATACGATTTTTTTCGCGATTTTTTTAAATTCACTTTTGCATTTTAATTGAAAGTGCAAATGCTATATATGTTTACATTTATCTTTACAACTTGCCGTGATGGTGAATAATGAGTTGCATATTTGAAATCAAAATGAGAAATGATATACAAAAAACAAATTGTTCGCTCGGCAACAAAAAAAATTGTTTTTTTTTGACCTGTGTAATAATCAATGAGAAATGCTATACAAAAAACAAATTGTTCGCTCGGCAACAAAAAAAATTTGTTTTTTTTTTGACCTGTGTAATAATCAATGACGTAAATAAATCAGTAACGGATCCAGGATTTTTTTTTGGGGGGGGGGGATGTTGATACCAAAAGGGATGGGGGGGCTGTTGTTACCATTTTAATGGGGGGGGGGGGGAGGGAGATGTTGATACCATTATAACAGCCAGACATAGCTGATGCGCCATCATAACCTTGACCTACTAAGTAAGTAAGGTCAAGACTATGTCCTTTCAGAGTTTGAATAATTAGTTCACCTAACCCTTTACCACTAAGATCATTAGCTTTCTTAAAGTTTAAAAATTCTGGTAATAATTATATATATATATATATATACATATATATATATATATATATATATATATATATATATATATATATATATATATATATATATATATATATATATATATATATATATATATATATATATATATATATATATATATATATATATATATATATATATGTATATATACATATATATATATATACATATATATATATACATATATATATATATATATATATATATATATATATATATATATATATATATATATATATATATATATATATATATATATAAATATATATATATGTGTGTGTGTGTGTGTGTATACATATATATATATATATATATATATATATATATATATATATATATATATATATATATATATATATATATATAATATTGTTTAAACTTACCTTAAAATTTAAATGTTTTCTAAAGGTTTTGAGTGCGAAAAAAAAATAAAGTACCAGAAAGTAAAATTGTGCGGCGCAATGCTATCTTTTTTGTATGGTTAAATCAAAGTGGAAAAAAATGAATGAAATATTAGGCATTTCTCATGGAAGAATTTAAGATCAAGAGCGCAGATTATTTCAATAGTTTTAATATTTTGATTATTTCAGGGTATGTATTTTCTGGTGAAGGGGGATGCATACCCCCATCCCCCCCCCCCCTGGATCCGTCACTGAAATAAATAACTAGATATCTAACTTCGGGATTTTTATAAAAGTGAAGCCGATTTATTTGTTTACTATTTTAATCAGCCATTATTATATCGGGCAGAAAACAGTAAATATCATATAATGTTGAGAGTAAATCCGTGACATTATTTCTTTTGCCTTGCTAAAGTATTTATTTAATTCAATTATTTTCATCACAAAATGGTAAATTCTTGTGCTGCATATGGATGTTCTAATAGATATATAAAAGGCGGCACGAAATCCTTTCATAAATTTGAAATGTGAAAATTTTCTTCCATCCAAACACACCTGTATCTGCAGCGACCATTTTTTAGAATCAGACTACAATTATTGTATTTCAGACAAAAAAAATTCAAGTCTTGAT
Organism: Hydra vulgaris; assembly: GCF_038396675.1. Lineage (NCBI taxonomy): Eukaryota > Metazoa > Cnidaria > Hydrozoa > Anthoathecata > Hydridae > Hydra > Hydra vulgaris. The sequence goes on from NC_088922.1 coordinate 10,115,702, forward strand.
CATCATCAAAAGCCTATTTTAAAATGTAATGCTGTGCCATCAGTTTTTATATTTTCTACAAATATTCAAAAGACAAAAAGGAAAACTCTCATCAATACGAACATCAGTAAATTCATTATCTAAACTTTGATCTTTTATCGAAAAAAACAAAGTTTGATGTTTACGCTTTAACTCTTCATTTTTATTCTCCACGTGCGTATAACTTTCTTCGGCCAATGTTATGTCTTCCTGCTGCCAGTTCAATATCACATTGGACGTTATCTGTAAATTGTGATCCTGGTTTATTCCTTGATGTTTTTTCATATCTTGGTCATAAACAGAAAACAGATATTAATTTTGAGCATTGTGCTCTTATTATTGATGCTATGGCAATCAAAAACAGTATAACTTATGACAAAAGTTCAGGTCACTATATTGGTTTTTGTGATTTTGGTAAAGATATTTCTGTATGTAAACCTGATACTCCAGCTACAGAGGCATTAATTTTCATGTTAGTTGGTTTGCGAGGACATTGGAAAACACCCATTGGTTATGTTTTATCAAATAAAGTTAAAGCAAGTGATTTAACATGTTTTATTAAAAATATTTTAGATGTGGGTTTGACATATGAACTTTGTATCAAAATTATTACATTTGATGGTACTAGTACAAATTTAAATTCCGTTGTCCCATTTGGATGTAAGTTTGGCAAAGTCCTAGACGATATAGTTAGTACTTTTTCATATAACAACCAACTGCTCCACATTTTCCTAGACCCATGCCATATGCTTAAATTAACTAACTTAATTAATTAAGTTATCTAGAAATTCTCTGAATGATTTGGGTGTTTTTATTGATGATGAGGGCCACTATATTAAATGAAGTTATATAAAAGCTTTGTTTGAGTTACAAGAGCTTGAAGGTTTGAAATTTGCAAACAAACTTTCAAGAAAATATATCGAATTTCATCGCTACAAAATGAATGTCAAAATAGCTGGCCAAACCCTTAGCAGCTCTGTTGCTGATGCAATTGAACTTTTAATTGTATTACAGCATCCATCTTTCTTAGGAGCAAATAGTATAATCCGTTTTATAAGAGTTATTGATAAATTATTTGACGTGCTCAATTCCAGAAATCCAAATGGTAAACACTTTAAGAAACCTCTATATCTTAATAATCAGCTTTATTGGAAAGATTTTTTAAACAATACAATTACTTATCTGAGCAAGTTGACTGATATTACTAGCATTCCATTGCTTTTACATCGAAGAAAGACTATTTTAGGTTTAATTGTAGATGCTAAAAGCACTCTAAAATTATCCACCGATCTGTTAACGTTTCATGAGAAACCATTTAAGTATGTTCTAACTTACAAATATTCCCAAGATCATCTTGAACTACTATTTGCTTGCATTCGTGGAAAAAATGGTTACAACAACAATCCTGATGTAGTGCAGTTAAAGTCATCGTTAAAACGGATTCTTCTGCGAAACTCCATAGTTGGATCGAGTCATGCTAACTGCCTGATGTTTGAGCCATATTCTAATGGCTCTATTTTTTCTCTTAGTTGGAAAAAAAGGTTGTGTTCTGTTGATAATTTTGACCAAGAGGATATTGACTTTGAAGAAGTTTTTTTGTACTGCGATGAACTTCAAATGTCTAGCTACAAAGAAGCAATATTGGGATATATCTCTGGTTTTATAGTCAAAAAGTTAATAAATACTATTTCATGTAATATTTGTGCTCAATCATTAACTGATATTTTATTATACGAACATTCCTATGCGAAATCTCATTCTTCATTAAATAATGTGAAAGATCGTGGTGGTTTGTTTTTGCCATCAAGGGATGTTGTTTCTGCTGTCGAGTTGTGTGAGAAAGTATTTAACTTCTTTATTAGTGGTAAAGATTTTGAAAATCCAAAAATAACCTCAGATAAAAATATAAAGCATAAGATGATCCATTGTGTTAACAAATTAATTATTAAAAAAAAATTCTTGAAAGGACTTGATGGTCACAACTTAGAATTGTAGACTGAAAATGAAGATTTGCATTCCAGCCAGCTTGTTAGAATGATATTTAAAGATTACTTTAGAATTCGAATGTTCAGATATTTTCAGGATTATACTACTAAAGTTCTAAGAAAGTCGTTTATTGGTTTAAGACAACAAACTAACAAATTAATATTGTTCAAGGGTTTACGAATATTTCATTTTATTGTATAAAACTTTAATTAAAATAATAAAATATATTATACGATGTTTTAGTTTTATGTTCTTAATATGTTTTTAAATATATATTTTTGTGGCTATAAAAATAACAGTTTGTTTTAGTTTGTTATAACAAACTAAACATGCTAACAATATCATGTCCAATCTTTGACCAAAAAATATGTATGTATTGACTGTATGCTCACTAAATTGATCGTCTGTGATTCTAATCATCTTTAATTCCAAGAATAAGGACGTTAAAATTGCCAATATCTTTTCATATAAATGTGATTGCTAAAAGCTTTTTGCCCGATATAATAATGGCTTCCAAGGCATTAAATTGGCTTCACTAAAAACGGCGAAGTTAGATATCTAGTTATTTATATCATTGGTAATAATACAGTAATAATCACTTAATAATAACAGTAGTAATAACAATAACAACTACAATTAAAATAATAACAGTAGAAATTTACAACAGTAACAATAATAAAAAACTAGCAGTAAGCAACCCCTAATACGGGTTATGAGTAATTAAATCATTAATAACAAAACACATTAATAACTTGATATATTTATCTACAAAATTAAATACTAATTTATCTATAAATAATAATTTAACTTTGACTCCCTATCAGCAATGTCATTGCTTATAGTTAACGACATAAAGACCGCATTAACATCAGTTAAGTTCTTTTTAAAATCTGTCAAAACACAGATACCAGAAAAAGAAAGTCAAGTAAAGCCTGCAAATACCTAAAAAAAGAAATAAAAAAAAAATTACACCTTTTAATTACAAAAGTTTTATTTGCATTTTATTGTTAGTAAAATTAGGATAATAACATAACAGAAAATATAAAGAATTAAAAAAATAGCTATAACAGCCAACACAAAACGCAGCAACAATATCAACACAATTATCAACACAAAACACAGCAACAACAACGCATAGCATAAAATATTTGTAAGCACACATTACTGTGTCTCCAGAGTAATTAAAAAAGAAAAGAATATAAAAAGGCTAGACAACACAATGTAGTAACACTGGAAAATAACACTACAACTTAATAAGATATTTTATTAACTAATATATTTGAACTAAAAAGAGTTTATTTATTACAATATTTGAACAATCGAGGGACAATTATAGTTAAACAATTTGAACAATTATACCATAAAATAACAAGCAACTCGTAAAATATTTCTTATAAATGGTCATTATCAATTGCGGTATTAAGAAATACGTAAGAGGTCAGTAGTTACATAAGTTTTATTAATTCTCCCTCTCACTAAGAGAGAGAGGGGGGGAGAGAAAGAAAGTGTTTCCAAAGCAGTATCTTAAAAAAAGGAAAAAAACACGCAATAAATAGTAGTAACTGGTTTTATTGTTACCAGTAAACAATATTATTTTAAACTTGATTTAATTTCCAGCATTTCCTAATTAAGCTTTAGCTTCTCTCTAACTGTTGACTGATGATTAATAGAGTAAATTTCACATCATATTAAATTTACAAAGTTAAAACCATGTTTCAACAGTAAGCAAACTAACCAAGTGATGACAAAGGCAACTAAAAAAAGAAAAAAGAATATAAGTATGTTTGAAATTATAAAAAAATTTAAAATCATTTAAATTTAAAATTGTTAATTGTTACTATAAATAGTAAAATTCATACTTTGCTTGGTTCTAAATTGTCTAAAGTAAAATTAAGTTAACAGACATCAACACTGCTTGACACTGAATTCTGGCAAGTAAGTTTTCTACTCGCTGAGCAGCATTTCTTACATTTCAACAACGATTAATTTCATCTATCTCTTTCACTTGACAACAACTATTTTCAAGTTGCCTATTAGGATTTACATTAATAACTTCTTTGAGCCTAATATTATCCACTACAATTTCACTATTATCATTAAACATGTTACCAGTAAAATTACTATTGTTACAACTGAATAATAAAAAAATGTAAAAGAATCTTACAAACTGTGATCTTTTCTATATTTAAAACTATATTTAAACTTAAGATTTATTGAAATCCATATCTTTTTATGTTTATATACATAAGTTATTTATCAAAAATATTAAACAATATTTATTTACATCAATTATTTTTAATTTAACAAAGAATCTAGACTACAATGCACAAAATTATTTGAGTAAGTGATCAACAAATTACTGACTGTAATTTGTTGATCACTTTCGTGTCAACAAATTATAGTCAGTTTTCCATCTTAAATACATAAAATATATATCTAATATAAAATAAATCCAATATAAAATAAAATAAAAAATAGTAAACTTACTCAATCAGTACCAGTTATACTGTGTGCAGTGACTAAAAAACACTTCAGTTCTTTCAAACTGCACTAAAAAATAGCTTTCAGCTATTTTCAATTGCAATAAAAAATAAAACAAAAATCTGAAAACAAATAAGTAAAAAAACCAAGGACAAACAAACATTTATTTATTAAAACTACTATATTTAAACAAATTAAATTAAACAAAGAACAACATCAATTCTCCTTAAAGGCTAAGAAATATTTTTCAGCTTAAATTTGCTTGCAGACCTTGCTTGTAAAATCATGTGAATAAGAAACACATTTAGAAAAGCTTAGAAACTACTTAAAAATGACATATGCAACATTGAATTTTAAAATTTGATTGGCCTAATTATTAGTAGATGTTTTTAAAAATTCTTACAAATTTACAATACTGTGTTCTTCTATATCGCATAAACCCATCATATGATAAATCTGAAATTTAAAAATGAAACAAATATGTAAATACAAAGAAAAACATCATATATGAATCAAAAATCAATGTATCGATAAATTATTGTCAATAACAGTAAGGGGAGAGAAGTGGTCGTGTAGGGAAGTGCTAAAAATTATACCATATAAGCTATACCTACATTTATAGATTCAGTCACTCTCAAATACAAAATGCATACATATAAATTATTATATTAACACACACACACACACTCACACACACACACACACACACACACATACACACACACACACACACACACACACACACACATACACACATATATATATGGATATGTATATATATTTATATAATATATGGATATATATATACATATATTTATACACACACACACACATATATATATATATATATATATATATATATATATATATATATATATATATATATATATATATATATATATATATATATATATATATATACACACATATATATACACATATACATACAGAAATACATACGTAAACATACTACAATATACGCACATATACATTTTAGCTGTATTTTAACTCTTACTAATAGTTAAAATAGAGTTAAAATGTCTAATACAAATACAACAATGGTGTCATCATTAAATTAAATTAAAAACTCTAACAAATGTCAAAATGATATCTGAATGTGTAACTAATGATATAAAGTGAAATATTTGTACTTACCAGCGTAACGGTTGTATTAAAAGATAAAAGAGAGATTGAGTTTAAAAGTTCATTTAAAAGGTAAAAAAGCATTTGAAAGAAAAAAAATGATAAATTGCTTCAAATTAAATTAACTCTATTCACTTAGAACATGCGACTAAATATTTTCATATGATATAATTACAAATACATTTTAAAACTTACGGGAAACTTTTACGATTCAAAAACACGCGGTATACAGTCGGTTTATGGTTGGCACAAAATGCCAACAGTCAGCCAACTATACCCAATACTGGCCCGTCAGTTGGACCAACTAAAGCGTGTTTACAGGGCAGTCATCCCAAAATATTGTAACATTTTTATAAGAACCTCATGATCTATGGTGTCAAAAGCTTTTTCTAAATCTATTAAAACTCCTAGAATATATTGAGAATTTTCAAAAGATTTAGTTAAACGTTTTGAAAACTGGATAAATGCATGTTCCATATCAGAGCTGTTTCCGCCGGGGGGGCCAGGGGGCGTAGGCCCCCCAATAATTTTTTTTTAAATATATTTTTTAAGGCCATGCCTTAAAAAAAATATTTTTTTTCAATCGAAGAAACCCCAGGCCCCAATATCAAAATTGTGGTTACGGCTCTGCATATAATTATTTTTTTGAAACCATATTGGTCGTAATATATGAGATCATCAGTGGTGGATCCAGAATTTTTTGGTGTTTGAGATAAATATTAGACGTGGAGCAAACTCCAAACATTTGTATGTTTATACTTATGTAAAATAATGAGGTTTTGCAAAAAATTGCGATGATTAGAGTCTGGGAACGAAAATCCCTTTGACTTCAACAACAACAACAACAAAAAACGAGAGGGGCAACAAGTTGACTAAGTATTTTTTGTACTATTCTCAACTAGACTTATATTCATCTATAAATTTTAAGTTTCATAGTATTATCTCAAAGCGCTCAAAAATTACGACTATATAAACACCCCCTCAATTTGAGGGGATTACAAATTTTAAATGGTTATAATTTTTGAACGCTGAGAGATAATACTAAAAAACTTAAAGTTTATTGAGATCAATATTTGGTAGGTCACTGGAGATCATTATATGATAGGTGATAATAAATTCTATTATAAAAAATTCTTTCTAAAACCTTCGAGAAAAAGGATAAAATGGGTATAGAACGGTAATTGCTAATATTAATTAAATCTCCTCTTTTAAATATTGGTGGACCCTTTGCTAATTTTAAATCATCAGGAAAAATTCCTTGTCTGATTGAACATGAAAATATCCAAAAAAACAGTATTTTAAAAGACATCATATAAATTAATAACAATGTTTCCACTGACAACATCCAGGCCAAAGGTTTTTTTAGGCTTGAGCATTTTAAAAGTACACTCAAGTTCATCTACACGTAAGGTTTTGATGTTGTTATCGTGCTGTTGCTTCATTTCAATTATCGCTATTCTCAATGCAACTTTGATCATATCGGCTGTTTTGATCCTGTAAAGTTTGTCAAATGTGTCTGTTGTACTTGTTCCAAGTTTAATTGCTGCGTCGGTAACATTATTTATAATCGTTTCCGTGGATTTTTTTTCAATGTTTTTTACCGTCATTATGATTCAATAGTTTTCAAATGTTTAAAGTGGTACTTGATGAGAGAGCTACCACTCTAAACAGTGAATTTGGGCAAATACTTCTAACAAAAAAAATTTAAAATAAATTTGTTTTTTATATAAATATGACCTATACGCCACTCATCAGCTACTCCGCATAAAAATTGGTTGTCAAAAAAAACTATGGGATTGGCTAATCTATATATGTATGTGTGTATTTAATATTATATGTTAAACATGACGTTGAATAAGCTTAGCATTTGGAGAGGAAACGTGACATCTAAACTAAAATAAGTTGTTCTTAATGCCTTTTAAATTATATTTGTATAATTATATATGTAAAAAACATTTTGAATATCTTTTCAACTTTTTTAAACGTTTTTGACGACGTTTAAACGTTTAAAAGGCGTCTTTTTTAGGTCCCGTGCCCACTGGGTTAGACGGAAACCATATATTTTTGCAAATACTTGACATTATCTGCTGGATTTTGCTTGGAGCTAATTTTGTAAAACTGCTATCAGTTTTTTCTTAAAACCTCTTTTATCTGGCGTAAACAATTTTGAAGATTTAGATAAAAGAAAAGTTTTTTTAATCTGAGTTTCTGAATATTTTTATTTTTCAATTTCAATTATAATTAAACAATATTTTTCAACAACTTGCTGCTCAGAACAGTTTGGAAAATTTGCTTTTTTTGGGTACAAAGTCGACAACATTTTGTTCAGATCATTCTAGAATCTTCTTGGATTAGTGGGTTGTAGCCAAATTAGGCTAAAATATTGTGGGAAATATCATGCTCTTTAATAAATGCCAAAAGGTGTTTCTTTAAGTATTTCTTTGTAAACAAATACGCGTTTGAAGTATTACAAGTAGAGTTCCCAGCCAACATTAACATACGGGTACTGTACGGGGCCCTTACGGGTTGTCAACTGGGTCCCATATGGGAAGACCAACGGTATCCCGCCGGATCTTGAACGCAGTTTCCATATGGGCCCATATGTGTATGCCCGCTAGGTATCCCGTATGGGTCCATTTAGCTTTGCAACTGGGACCCATATGGGAAACCCATCAGAAACTCGCTGGATCTTGGCCGGGGATTTCCTCTGGGGCCCATATGGGTATCGCTTGCCATATGGGTATCCCACGAAGTGGATACCCATATGGCAACCGATACCCGTAAGTGTCCCACGAGGTTTACTCATTGCAAATCTTGAAAAACTACGTTTAAATGTTTAAAATTTACAGAAAAAGCAAATTTATATATAACTTGATTGGTTTATTTAAAAAAAAAAAAAAATTAAAATTACAGTCGAAATTAAGCAAACTTTTAAACGATTCTTCAATCGTGTATCGAACGCTTTCATGGTTAGCTCGCGAATCGGAAGCCTTTCCATTGTTATTTAAACGACATTTTTGAAAACCTCTTTACACAATACCTCGTTTCAATATGACCAGTAAAAAAATTAAAGTTAACTGTTAGCTTAAAATTTATTGGTAAAATAAATTATTTTTAATATGTTATAAAACTATTACGATTTCTCCAAAACACTCTTGAGGTAAAAAATGTAATTTTCACCATCGAAGGTAGAAAAATATAATCTTTAATTTTATAATCGACATTTTATTTTAACCTTTTAAAATGAACTTGCAATAAATAAGCACATGCTCGTGATTTATATAATAAATTAATAACATTCCTTTAGTTACGGATAAATAAATTATATAAAATTATTATAAAAATACATAATTTCATTTTTATATTGAATATAATTTGATATATACTGTTTATAACTTTATATATATACATATTGTATATAACTTTATATATATACATATTGTATATAACTTTATATATATATATATATAAATATATATATATTTATATATATATATATATATATATATCTTATACTGCTGATTTAGGTGAGCAGTGTGACATCATACTAAAGTAGCCTGCTGCCATAGGGCTAATAACTTTTAAATGTAATCTTTAAAATAGAACGAAACTTTTTTTATTTCACACTAAGGTTTCATCAATTAAGACTACTCAGAAATCTTGAATAACAGTGTCGTGGCTACTAGATCCAAGCACCCCTTCCTTCAAAAGGGTCCCAAAAATCTTAAAAATTTTTTCAATGGATAATACTAAATAAATAAAAAAAGACCTTACATTTGTAAAAGGGCCTCTAAATTTGCAAAGAAGCCCCCAGACACGGCTCTGCTTATATACAAATATATTTATATATATATATATATATATATATATATATATTTTAATTTTTTATTTTAGGTGCCCCAAGAAGTCCTAACGGTCTGGTCACAGAGCACCGCGGAAATGCATTTAACCAGGAAGTTCACGCCTCCTTCCTTACCGTGACGCGAAAATATGTCCAGAGCTCGTTTCGAACCTAGATCTCCTGCTTATAAAGCAAGCGTTCTAACCACTGCGCCACGGCCGCATACATATATATATATATATATATATATATATATATATATATATATATATATATATATATATATATATATATATATATATATATATATATATATATCAGCGTGTAAACTAGCCCCAAGGAGTCCCATCAAATGTGGAATTTCCAAATGTTCATAAAATTAAAAAAAGAAAAAAGTCCTTTAGAAAGTGGTGGTGTTGTCGGCCCTGCTTATTAAGTCTTACTACAAAGTCTATTTCAAGTAGTACATGTGCTTCGTCAAATAAGTTTTTTCAAAATATTGAGAAGCCGTTTGCGTCAGATACTTACAAAATTTTGATTAATGCGAGTATTAGGGTAAGTCTTTTAGTTATTGTTTTTTTTTTTTGTTTGGTAGTTTATATCAACTGAATTAGGTGATCACATCGACTATTATCTTTTTTTACTTATCGGCATCGACTACAATCTGTTTTTACCTATCTACTATTTTTTTTAAAAACACTGCTGAAATTTAAGTTAAATGCGAAAAAAATTTTATGATTTCAACTAACAGGTAATAGAAATTTATTTAACAAAGAAAATAGATTCTTTTACTTTACTGCTCGCTTGCATTAAAAGAAATGCATGTACATGAATTCCAACCAATGAAAAAAATATATATTTATAACAATACTTTTAAAATGAAAGCGGCAATGATTTCTTAGGGTCATAATAAAATCAAATATATAAATCTTAGTAATAATTAATATATAATGATTAAAATAATATAAAAATATATAATTCTTAACAATCAAAGTTTGATTTGCCATGTCTTTGTGAAGCCAATTTAATTTTGTGTTGGTTTCATATTCATCTTAGATATATGCTACAGTATTTTTTATTTGGAGTAGAAAAGGAAAGAAAAAAGTTAAAAGACCCCACAAAAACATTTTAATTTCGGCTAAGGTTGGAAGGGGCTGGGAGAGAAGGGAGAGGTGAGATTAGGAAATATTTTGAAAAATTCCCAATTTCGTCAAAACGCTGAATCAAAGATATATTCCTGGTTTACACCATGCATATATATATATATATATATATATATATATATATATATATATATATATATATATATATATATATATATATATATATATATATATATATATATATATATATATATATATATATATATATATATATATAGATGGATAGATAGATAGATAGATAGATAGATAGATAGATAGATAGATATAGACATTCACAATGTTTTTACATCATTATCAATATTTAGCCATCTACATTTACAGTGATTATTTTGACAAAACAATTTACTGTAAAACACATGGTAAATGTGTTTTACATCGACTTATATATGAAAATAATAATGACATGTTTTATTAATAAAATGTTTTTTTTTTCATTTTATAAATAAAACATGTTATCATTATGCCTAGTTATAAATAACACAAAAAATTAGACATTGCACATCATCTAATATTAATAATAATTTGTTTCGACCTCTATTGAAAGTGTGAAACAACTTTGTGGAAGTCATCGTAGGTGATTGTGGATTGCTGTGATGACTTTCCAAGTAGAACCTTCAAATTAGTAGCATATTCTTCTATAGACATAAGACGGCGCTTTTTTTTTTTTATCAAAGATCATGATTTTAAATAGAGTTGATTTCCGCGGCAATGACCTACTTGTAGCTCTAAAATAAATTACTTCATTCTTCAATCGTTTTTAGCATTTTATCAGATCTTGCTCTTTTTCAATATATTCACAGACATCTGATCCACTAGTAAATGGGCCACCTTGTAGTTTTAAACAAGTTAAAATAGAATTTCTCCTGGACGCCTGATCTAAAGCTTGTTGTTCTTTTTTAGCTTTGTCTCAGTTGAATCTGTCGCTGGTTCCAACTGTATTCTATACTTTCAGTTTTTCTAACAATAGGACCCAATATCCGAAATAGTTCTAAATTATTTGAATCTTCATTTCTTAAATGGTTTGAATATTTAAGAGCATTAACACGTGAAACTGTTGAAAGTGACGGGTTTTTTTCAAAGTCGATTGCTATGAGTTTCACACTGACGCTCAAGCTCAATATTATTTGTAACTGTTTTATCAACTCCAACGACTTGATTAAAAACATAATACTCATCAGGTAATCGATCATTGTTTCTTTCTCCAAACTCATAATGCTTTCGTCTTTGGTGTTGATGAACAATAGCTAAACTTTACCGAACTATATTTGCAAGAATAATCATCAAAGTTCTTTGATGCGTATTTTCAAACTTCATCAACAACTTCTAAGCCATAATCTTCTTTAATGAGATTTTCAAAAAGTTTCTTTGATACTCCTTGAACACATGGCTCTTTAAATTCAAAGAACTGTTCATTTATGACATCATTAGATAAGCTTGCATACATCTTGCTAAAGAATATTTGCAGTTTAGAATACATGGCTTTACCTTTAGTTTTACAGAAAAATGGTGAAATAACTTGCATTCCAAAAGCTGCTACCACGACTAAAGTAACTATAATGTAATCAAAATTCATAGAATCTCGGACTGAACAAGCAAGTTTATTTTTGATATATTCATGTTGGTCTAAAAACTCCTTAAAGCAAACTATAGAAGAACATTTCGAAAGACATTCAAATCAAACATCTTTAAATTCAAAAAGAAAAATGTTTTTACGCTGCATAAAAGTTTTTAATTCTTTATGATAATTGCATGGTTTTTGAATAAAAATCGGACCAAACAAGTTTAGTACCCGCGATAGAAAGGTTAAGGATAACGTTTCCGTACTTTTGTTAATAGATATATCTAACAGAAAGCTTTGGAAAGGTTATCCATATTCATTTCATTTTCAATTTGGTTCAGAACTTTTTCAATAGCTCTTTCAAAACCTAAAGCTGTATGTGAAGTACAAAACAGTTGACCAGCAGGAATTTCTCTATCGAGTATATCAGCTGTAATTTTAGATATTCCTATATTATAAACAGTACTGTCAGTCATATGAACATCTACTTTCTGGTATAGTTCTTCTGAGGTGTATTTTGAGGCTTCCTGTAACATTTCGAATGTTGTTTTTATTCCATCTGCAATATTTGCTGTAGTTTCTGAAGCAATTCCTAATGTTGGCAAAGAAAATAATATTCTCGGTTAATATGTAAACCAGAAGGTGCAAAGGTCCTAACATGCTTTCGAGGGGTAAAATCAGTTGCGTGAGTTATTATATCGCCACTATTTTTAGCTTGAACAACTCTGTCTGCAATCAAGCCAAGAGAATACGCGTGCATCTATATTAGTTTTTTACGTATGGTACTGCGTGTTGGGAGTATGTTAGAATCAATAAATGTGTTCTCAATAGCTTCACAATCATTTTTATCGTACTTAGATATACGGTCAGTTTCATCTGGAATTTTCCATTTTATTTCAAAAATCTGATTGCAGATTAATTTCAGTGCATTTCCCTCATCGAGAATCTTTCTCCATCTAGCTCTGCACATGCATGGTAGATATCATATAAGACTAAGTTCTTTGATTGCCGCACATTAGGTGGAACATAAGTCTTGTGAGAACTATCTTCAAATATTAATTTTGATCTCGTCATGTATGGCAGTTTTGGTTCACTTACATCAACAAACATAACTCTCTTTTTTTTAAATTGGTTCAGTGTCTTTTTCAAAGAACAGATATTCATTTTTTGTTGATTCTCTTTTAAGAAATTCATCTTCGTCTTCAAATTCACTTAACTCGTTATCATCATTATCAACGTACATTTTCTGATAAACTGCTGTTTCATTTCTTATCTTTTTCTCCATTTTTTTTTTTTTTCGTTTATAACTTTTTGATGGAAAGTTTTATCAACATTTTGACATGTAAAACTCCGGTTACCGCGCATGTTTTTTAGATACGAGTAGTCTTCAGCATTCATTGAAATACCGAAAAACTTCTCTAGCTTTTCACGACGTTGTGGATTAAAGCAGAAAATGTCGAAAAGTTTTTTAAGGGATTCGTTCATAGAAATACATCTACTTAAAATCACGTTGCTTGTTTCTGTCAACACCTTTTAAGTAGCGATATTCATTGATTTCACTTTGCAGACTTTTTAAAATGGCCTGATATGATATTGTGTAGATATTATGCTCTGTCCAATGAATTTTTACTAACTCTGCAACTCTTCGACAAGCACTTTCAAAAGATAATTTATTGTTGACTTCGATAAAGACAAGCGAAAGAACATCTCTGAGTAAAGGAAACTTTGTATGATAAAATTAATCAACTACAGGGAGAATTTCTAAAGGAGTTTGTTTATTTTCATTTAAAACTATTTTGTTATTACGTCTTGTTACAATTTTTATTTATTTAATTGATATCTAAATTTAGTTCACAATAATAGAAACAGAGTAATCTCTTGCAAAGTAAAACAAAATCTGTTTTTTAAGTATTTATAAATTTTACGTTTTAACAAACAAAGTTTTATTACAATTTTTTTTAAAAACGCAACTATTATTCATTTTATTTCAAATTTATCCAATCAAAATTTAAATTGCATAAATTTTAGCATAAAGTTGCGTAACTTTATACGCAAAATAACCGCTGCAAAAATTTTTCTTTTAAAGGTTTTTTCTTGTATCTTTAAAAATGTTTAAATAAAAGTAGAAGACCAACCACAAAAAAATATAAAAAACAGAATCGTTTTTCAAACTTTTCTTAAAAAATTAAGAAAGAATACCTGGTTAAATAATAAATATAGAATTTTAGACCCTCCCCCTCCCCCTACTAAAACGCTACAGTCAAGAAACAGAAACTTAAAATTTAAAACAAACACTACATAAGAAAAAATCTAATCGGCATTTTTAATCGTGTTCAATCGATAATAAGAAAAATTAGAGCCATTTAACCAAATAAAGATTTTCGTAAAATATTTCTTATTCTAAAAAAAGATTAAAAATATAAAATAATGATACTGCTAAATAGTTTACAGAACTTATTACAACGTTATTTTATCGTCACATATTCCGTTGTTCAGTTGCAACGGCTAATTAATACCCCGTTCATACTGACGATAAAACACGTTTTAATTGTCGTATTTTAAACGCGTTTTACATTTTACTATTCTCATCAAATTTAAAATTGGTTTTAATTAAAACACGCAACGTTAAAAGTTGTTTTAATAAAACAACGTCGCGAGGTTGTTTTAATTGCGTTTTATTACCCTGAACTGTTTTTAAATGGCGGAGGAAAAAGCTGTTGCTGAAGAAAAAGTTAAATCTAGAAAGAGAGCTAGACATTGGGATGATGAGGAAACAAAAATACTAATTAGTAAATGGTCAGAAGATAATATCCAAGAAAAGTTGAAGTCATGCACAAGGTTTTGTTTTGTTTTTTTCAGTTAAGTTGGATCAAATTGAAATAACTTGTTAAATAAAATCAAACCACTCGTTACTAAATAGTTTAAATAAATCACAAATAGACAAGAAGTGATTACGAATTACATTAATATTGAATAAACAAGGAAATGAATGTTTATAAATTGTACTTTTTACAACAAGATATTTATTTCTCTTTGATAGTTAGCACAATATATATATATACATATATATATATATATATATATATATATATATATATATATATATATATATATATATATATATATATATATATATATATATATATATATATATATATATATATATATATAACTTCATATTTTTTGGATTTTAGAAAAGGAAAAATTTGGGAGGAAATTTTGCTATTCTTGCAAGCTTCTGGATATGAAGACAGAGATAAAGAGATGTGTAAAACAAGAATTCACACATTGACAAGTGCATATCGCAATTATATTGATAATAAACGAAATACAAGTGGGACTGGTCCTTCCAAAAAACCATCCTGCTTTGATGAAATTGATAAGGTTCTTAGTGACAAACCAACCACATTACCAACTTTTTTGAAAAGTTCCTCAGGCATGAATGTTATTATTGAAAAAACTGCAGAAGTGAATAATTTTAATAATTGTGTTAATGAGTTAGTAAACTGTGAACATATAGACATTGAAACTACTCCGTCAAGTTCTAAATCTGAAGAGTTGGTAAAAAAAGATAATAGTTTTTACTTTAAAAAATCCAAAAAGAAAAAATCAAGAAGTGAGGTAATGTTTGAACAATTAAATGCCACTGTTAATAAATTTATGACCTCTCAGGCTGATATTGATCATAAAATTTTAGAAAGTATTTTAGAAAACCACAAACAAGAAGAATCATGTGTTATATTAAAAGTTCGTCAAGTTGAAGATTTATATTTTATTGAAATAGAACTTTCATTGGCAGATTTGACACTAGAAAAACTTACTTGCACAATAAAAGAGGAATTTTCAGTTCAAGATAATGCATCTTTATTGATTACCAAGTTACCAAATGTACTTATCCGAAATGATAAGGATGTTAAACGTCTTAAAAGTGGGACTGAGATAGAGTTTTTAATTATGATTAAAAAAATGTGAAGCAATTTCTTTGTTTTGTTATTTTTTTCTCAAAATAAAATAAACCATGCCTTTTACAACATTGTTTGAAAAAAATCATTTACAACTAAACAGTTGTAAAATAATGTTTTTTTATGGAATTTCTAATAAACTCAGCTTTATTGTCAAGTTCAATGCAACTGTGGTTTAATATAGGGTTTACTAAGTCAATTTCTGTTTGTTCAATCCATTCATTTAAATACTTTTGTTTTGTCAAAGTACAGAAGTTATGTAGTATACAACATGTTGTAACAATATTGACTGTGTGTTCAACTGTTGTATCTAATCTCTTTAAAAGACATTGAAATCGACCTTTTAAACTTCCAAATCCATTCTCCACCACCACACGACATTTACTAAGAGAAACGTTAAACTTTGCTTCTTCTATACTAAGATTTCCACGATCTGAGTAAGGTTTCATAAGCCAATTTTTAAGGGGATATGCTGAATCACCAAGGATAAGAGGACCAATTTCAATATTATCAATTATTTTAGATAAGTTTGTAGGTAAAAAGGTTCTAGCCAGACACTCTTTATATAAGGGAGAATTTTTAAAAACCCTTGAATCGTGTGATTTGCCAGTCCACCCTACAAAAATATCTCTAAATAAATACTTGCTGTCTACCAATCCCTGTAAAATAATGGAGTGATATTCTTTTCTGTTTATATAGTCCTCTGAATTTTTATGAGGAGCCTTTATTCTTATGTGACATCCATCAACTGCTCCAACTACTTGTGGAAAACCATATAATTTTTCAAAACTTACTATAATCTCCATTGTTTCTTCCCTTGAGGGTAAGGAAATGTATTTCTTCATTAAGTTATCAACAAAATGTTTACAAATTCTGTGAACTATTGTACAAACAGTTGATTTTCCTAAGCCAAATAAATTGGCTATTGTTCGGTAATCTGCAGATCCACTTAAAAAGTAAAGTGTCACAGCTAACTTCATTTCTAAAGGCAAAGATTTACGAAAGTTAGTGCCTTGTATAGGCATAAAAGGTGAAACTTCCTTGCACAGATAATTAAAGGCTGCTTTAGACATTCTTATGTTTTTTATCCAATCATCTTCGTTCCAACAGTTTACCATTGTTTCGTACCAAAAGCTTTGACTGCGAGGTTTAGTCCAAATTTTTCTGTAAACCGCAAAATTATAAGCAGTAATACAGTTTATCAGTATGTGCTGCAATTGCAGTCTTCTTTTTTTCCTTGATATGTACAATAATACTCGTAACTTCGAGATCAAGTTTTTCTTTGAGAGCGCCATTTTCGAACGTTAATATAAATACTAAAGAACGTTCAATCTGAACGCAAGAAAACTGAAAACATGTTTATTATAAAACTATGTTTACATTAAAACATGTTTATTTAAAACAGAATTTAGTGTGAACTGGGTATAACTCACTTTTTAGTTAATTGTTATTCCTTATAATTTTGTTAGCAGTTGAATATGGTTCGACACACAACCAAGTTTTAGTTTTGATCTATAATCATTAATTTAAATGTGATAACTGAACTAGTGATTCTGTTTTGGTATCGGTTTCGGCCGAAATTTCAACTGGAACCGATACGGAGGTAATTTGGATCCAATTGAGAACAAGTTAAAGATTCACACCACTAATGATATTCCAATAATACTCCAATAGTACGATGCTTCTGGCAAAGAAATTACGAGAATGATCAGTAAACACTGGAGTATAATAAAGAACAACCATTTTCTGTATAAAAGATTGAGTAATCAACCACTAAAAATCTTCACGAACCAGAGGTCGCTTGGTGACCTATTAATTTTTTTTTTTTTTTTTAAACAATTTTTATTATATACTTCAAAAACAAATAATATTTACATGTCTCCAATTTATATAAATGTCCACCACAAATATTTACAATATCTAAAGAGCGTTAACAATGCTGTTTTACGCATGCGCGTTTGACATTTTAACTCATGGGAGTTAAAATAATAAACTTAAAAATTCGTGGTTTATAATATAAAGTGCTGGCTATTAACCCATGCCTTAAAAAAATATACGCAAGTCCCTCGCACCACAGGGCTACTAGGGACTTGCTTGTCGTTGTTTTTGAAAATATATATTATTTGTTGAAAATATATATTAACATATATTAGTAGTACTATGTAGTTGTAAGGAAACTCGCAGAAGACCAAGAAAAGTCTTTTCATCGAGAACCTTTAAAATACAAAATAAACTAAAAACTTAAAGAGTAAAGACACACATTAATTTTTTGAGGTCTACTGTTCAGTAATATTTTACTATGTATAGTTGCTAACAATTTTTATTTTTTTTTTTTTTTTTTATTTATGTTTTATTTCTTTTTTATTTATTTTTATAGCTTAAATTGTTCTTTTTACATTTTATTATATTAATTGTTCTTTTATATTAATACATATCGATAAAATTGGTTTCGTTAATTATGAGATCTCTTAGTTTTTTCTTCAGGGCAATAAGATTATCCAATTTAGTAAGTTCTATATTTTGAGGTATTGTTTTGTTGTATAAATAGGGACCACGGTATACAATTGAAAACCTCGAAAATTTTGTTTTTTTTATGGGCATTATGGTAAAGTTTCCGGTTTATTAGTAAAATGAGTTGGGACAAGTCCGAGCTTATATTTGAGCATAAATAAAACATTTTGGTAGATGTTAATTTGATAGATATTTAAAGCATTCAAGTTTTTAAGTAAAGGATCGGCATGAGTGAATTTATTTTTATTATAAATCAATTTTGATGCGTGTTTTTGGTGTGTATATAGAGAACTTAATTTAGATTTATTTGTACTTCACCAGGCAATATTGGCATATGTTAGATAACTTTGTATATAAGAAAAGTAGAGAATTTTCAGATTC
Organism: Hydra vulgaris; assembly: GCF_038396675.1. Lineage (NCBI taxonomy): Eukaryota > Metazoa > Cnidaria > Hydrozoa > Anthoathecata > Hydridae > Hydra > Hydra vulgaris. The sequence continues at coordinate 10,134,746 of NC_088922.1, forward strand.
TCCTGGGAAAGTATAGTTTCAAGGTCATCATTTGCAGATTAATAGAGATTTTCAATTGATGCTGATGAATAAAATAAGTTTGTGTCATCAGCAAACATTATTGCATCGAGTTTTTTTAGTGATTGTGGAAGAATATAAATAATATAAATTAAAAATAAAAGATAATATAAATTAAAAATAAAAGAGGACCAAGAATGGAACCTTGGAGAACTCCGCATTTTATTTTTAGTAAATTAGAATATTTATTATCGTTCGAAATAACACATTGTTGTCTGTTGCACAGATAACTTTTAAACTAATCGAGGCTAGTATTTTTTATTACGTATTTTTCCATTTTTTTAGTAAGATATCATGATTAATTGTGTCAAATGCTTTGGATAGGTCTATAAAAGTTCCTAATACAAATTACTTTTTATTAAAAGAATCACTTATGCTATTAACTAAATCTAAAATTGCATGTTCTGTTAAGTGCTGTGCTTGAAAGCCGAATTATTTTTTATTTAAGAACTTGTTTTGAATTAGGTATTCATATAATCAGTTGTAGATTATTCTTTCAACTATTTTAGAAAAGGTTGGAAGTATTGAGATTGGTCTGTAATTGTTTATTAGAAATGTTTCACCGGTTTTAAAAATAGGTACAATTTTAGCTACTTTTAATTTATCTGGTACAGTTCCTGTTATAATTGATGATTTAAATATTTCGAAAAAAGGTTTGCGTATCTCCGAAAAAACATTGACGACGATATTACTGCAAATGTCATCTATACCTGGAGACTTGTTTGTTTTAAGAGAGTTTATTGCATTTTCGAGTTCATCAATTTTTAGTTCTTTAAATATTAATTCGTTGTTGACACTAGTTAGATAAGTTTCAAATGAGTTGTTTGGACAATTGACTTTTGAAGCTACATTTGGGCCTATGATGACAAAAAAAACTATTAAATTTTTCTGAAAATACATTATTATTGTCATACTCTTTATTATCTATGACAATTTGAGCAGATAAACTATTTATTTTGCAGATTTTTAGTACTCCAATAGTAATAATTCATTAAAAACATAATGAAAATACTCGTTTCGGAAGTTTCGTATAACTAAAAGTATTAAAATATATAACAATGATTTTTAACAATGATATTTTGTTAGTCATTAGTTTAGAGAATAAATAATATATGCACAAATAAAATTGTAGTTTTTGTTGTCAGCGCACAGCCAGGATAAAGAAAGTAAATTGATATTACTCAGTGGCGGATCCAGCATTTTTTGATCTTTGAGATAGCTTAACTAACTTCCAGACATGAAGCTATCTCCAAACATTTATATGTTTATACTTATGTCAAATAATAAGAGTTTGCAAAAAATTGCGATGATTGAAGGCTAGGAACAAAAAAGCCACAAAATTTTTGCTGTACCAGCCCCAAATGTGAGAGCAACAAGTTGATAAAATATTTTTTGTACTATTCTCAACTAGACTTATATTCATCGATAATTTTTAAGTTTCATAGTATTTTCTTTCAGCGTTCAAAAATTATGACCATATAAAAATTACAACCCCCTTGACTTTCATGTCTCAGAAATTTTTAATCTTTGAATAACAGCGCATACGACATATCGCAAACTGGATATATTTTTTTAACGACTTGAAAGAACTTTTGAGTTCAAACATGATGGTGAAAAAGAAAAATGTGTTGCACATCGACCAACTCTGCTTTATTCTGCGTTATGTTTTACAAAACTGAGAACTAGTTAAGCAGTTCTTAAAATTCCCATGTATAATCATTTTGCAGTTTCCATGCTCGAAATAATTTTAAAAAAGTTAAATTTGTATGGGATCAACATTCAAAATTGCAGAGGCCAGTCATACGACAATTGCAGTATTATGTCTGGAATCTACTTTGGTTTACAAACAAGAATTAAAGAGATCAACGTTCTTGTCGAATATATTCAACGTGCTGCTCACTCTTTGAACCTCGTAGGAGTGAGTGCCGTGGAATCCAACGGAGCTGCTGTTAATTTTTTTGGGAAATTTATGACTTCTTTTTTGCATTAACGCATCAGTGAGATGTCTTAAAGTCAAAGTTTCTTGCTGGAATACGTGTTAAGGTTCTTAAGACTCTCTCACATACTTGTTCGTCAGCTCATGCTGATGTTTGTTTTGCCATTGAAAAGTGTTGTTCTATTTACAAGGTGATTAAGAATAATTTAGAAAATCAAATCAAAACATCTTTTATTTATGATTGTGCATACTGATCAACAAATATTTTCTATATTGGCGGCTCTCCTTGATACTCAGAACGCAAAAACAAGAGCAGAGGCCTTCGGACTTTCGATCCAAGCAAAGCAATTTGAGACAACTATTTTATTAATCATTTGAAACAGAATTATGGAGAGGTTTAACAAAGTTAACAAGAAACTGCAGTCCGTCAAGCTTGATTTAAGTTTGGTTGAAGAATTGTACTTCTCCCTGAAGGATTACGCAAAGCAAGTTCGCTCAATATGAAACTTTCGAACAATGCGAAAAGGAAGCTGTATCTTTGGTCAACACAGATGAATATACCTACGATCAAAGACGCCCAATAGCACGCAAAAGGCATTACGATGAAATTAACAGTGTGGAAACTACTGTGTTTTCTGGGCGATCTTAAATGATTGCCGACGTTAATGAGATCACGGACAAACTAATGAGTGATCTAAATAAAAGAAAGCCTGTACTGGATTGAATTCTATTTTGGGTTTTCTTGTAAATCTCCGCAACATG